>NC_079189.1:268962483-269146923 GCF_029499605.1 Hyla sarda | reverse complement strand
ATCTGCTATGGGCAACTGGGCAACTTTTACTCTGCACAGGTTTTGATAAATCTCCCCCTAGGTCTCCAAACTGTGGACTGCTAGTTGTTCCAAAAATGGTCTGGGCATGCTGGGAGTTTTAGTTAAGCAACAGGTGGAGGTCCACAGTTTGGAGACCATTGGCATAGGGAGAGATGCATCACCCGCCCTGCTGGGACCAGCACTGAGGGCATCTCAGTGTTTTTCCCAGTGTTTTTCCTAGTGTCCTGGGATCATGATGCCTTCACCAGTTTTATGCTGCTCACTGTTTAGGCAGAATAACTGATAAAACATTCCCCTTAACTGTAGTTAAATATAAAAAATTATTATTTTCCATTAACTAACAACTTAAATTGCAATAAAAGAAAACCAAAGTGCCCCTCTCTTACATGGTAGTAATAGCAGGTCTTCTCTCCTTAGAGACCACCCCCCCCCCCCCCGCCCCCACATAACAGACCCCCACCTCACAGGTCTCCCCCTCTGCAGCCCCCCACATTACAGGTCTCCCCCTCTGCAGCCCCCCACATTACAGGTCTCCCCCTCTCCAGCCCCCCCACATCACAGGTCTCCCCCTCTCCAGCCCCCCACATCACAGGTCTCCCCCTCTCCAGCCCCCCACATCACAGGTCTCCCCCTCTCCAGCCCCCCACATCACAGGTCTCCCCCTCTCCAGCCCCCCACATCACAGGTCTCCCCCCTCTCCAGCCCCCCACATCACAGGTCTCCCCCTCTCCAGCCCCCCACATCACAGGTCTCCCCCTCTCCAGCCCCCCACATCACACGTCCCCCCTCTCCAGCCCCCCTCACATCCAGGTCCCCCTCTCAGCCCCTCCAGCCCCCCCCCTACATCACAGGTCCCCCCCCTTCAGCCCCCCCCCCCCACATCATAGGTCTCCCCCCTCTCCAGCCCCCCCCCCCCCACATCACAGGTCCCCCCCTCTCTCCAGCCCCTCACATCTCACTGGTCCTCCCTCTCCAGCCCCCTACATCACAGGTCTCCCCTCTCCAGCCCCCTACATCACAGGTCCCCCCTCTGCAGCCCCCCACATCACATGTCTCCCCCTCTCCAGCCCCCCCCACATCACAGGTCCCCCCTCTCCAGCCCCCCACAACACAGGTCCCCCCTCTCCAGCCCTCCACATCACAGGTCCCCCCTCTCCAGCCCCCCACATCACAGGTCCCCCCTTTCCAGCCCCCCCCCCCACATCACAGGTCCCTCCTCTCCAGACCCCCCCCCCCACATCACAGGTCCCCCCTCTCCAGCCCCCCACATCACAGGTCCCCCTCTCATCACAGGTCTCTCCTCTCCAGCCCCCCACATCACAGGTCCCCCCCTCTACAGCCCCCCACATCACCGGTCCCCCCTCTAGCCCCCTACATCATAGCCCCCCCCATCACAGGTCTCCCCCTCTGCAGCCCCCCCCCCATCACAGGTCTCCCCCTCTGCAGCCCCCCCCCCCATCACAGGTCTCCCCCTCTGCAGCCCCCCACATCACAGGTCTCCCCCTCTGCAGCCCCCCACATCACAGGTCTCCCCCTCTCCAGCCCCCCACATCACAGGTCTCCCCCTCTCCAGCCCCCCACATCACAGGTCTCCCCCTCTCCAGACCCTCATATCACAGGTCTCCCCTCTCCAGACCCCCCCCCCCCCCATCACACACTTCATAACAGGACTCCCACCCTTTCCCTTACATAGTAATAACATTCGGTTCCCTTTTCCTCTCACACCAGTACAGTAGCTCTTCCCCCGAGCAGCTGCAGTCACTGTGTGCCGACAGGAGGAGGTGCCAGGAGCAGTGAGGAGGCAGTACTGTCTGTACAGCTCCCATTGCAGACTCTGTAGCCACCAGTCCTCCGGACCTCCGCTCACTGTATCAGCTGTCAGGACCTGTGTGTAATGCTGCAGCTGCCGAGCACACAGGTCCTGACAGACTGATAAAGTGATTTGTCGGGACTCAGGCAGCCTGTCCTCCAGACACTGCCGGCCCAGAGGGCGCACGGCCTAGCGGGAATTATCCCGATATCCCGCTAGGCCAGTCCGGCCCTGGTGTATTGGGTTTAGTATGGGTGAACAGTACACCAATGACTGTTTTCCTTTAACAGAAAAAAAAATTCAAACTTTAACTCATATAGATTAACATTGTTTGCTGAAATGTAATTCAAATTCTAATGAAGGGACCATTCAGGTTTTTAGTACTGGCTATAGTGAATACATCAGACGTGTGAGATGTGTTTTTTTTTTTTTTTAAGTATTTATTTAAGTTTTGCAATTTTCAATAACAAACACCACCAAATAAAATCAACATAGACAATAGCACTCCCGGGAGGTCCCAGAGACTAGTATTAAAACGGTAACAAGGAGGGAAAATACACCAAAATGAGCACCTATGTAACAGAAGGGACCTGAGACCCGACCAAAGAAGGCCCAACACAAACAGACATACAAGCAAGCACACTTCCCGGCACCCCTCCTCCCCTCCCCCCACTCCAGCCCCAAACACATAATTGGCAATAACACCTCATATCAACCGACTGAGACAATCGAACCGGCGGGTCAGCCGAGACATCAAACAACAGCCAAGGGATCCATACCTTATCAAATTTCTTAGGGCATTTATGACTCGCATATAGAGCCTGGTACAACAGAACATATTTATTAACCAAAGTTATCCAACAAGATAACGGGGGGGGGGGAGGTGTGGAGGTATCCTTCCACATCATGACTACCACTTTACGGGCACAAACAAATCAGCAAGTGTCTATAAGTACTAGAGATCAAGTCATTAATAACCTCCAACAGGCACACCACAGGGTGAAGTATATAAGGGAAGTCCAGATGATCAGCCAGAAACCCCATCACCTCCCTCCAGAAGACAGCGATGACTGGGCATTCCTAGACTGCGTGCAAGAAGGTACCAACCTCCAAGCATCTAAAGGGGTCAGGTCAGATGGAGAAAGACCAATTCGCTTAAGCTTAGAAGGGGTGTAATACAACCGCAAAACAGATCTAGATTGGATCAGCATATCTCTACTGCTAACCACAGTCGTATAATAAGAACCTTCGATCTCCTTCCACTAACACTCGGACAGACCGGGATGTCAGCTACCCATTTAGGAAAGGCTAGGGAGAAAGGGCTAGGCCCCAGTGACGGTAGAAGGGCATAAGACTGAGTAAGAGGTTTAGTGAGATCCATGGTGCCCAGGAGAAGCCCCACCTCAGAAAACTCAGGCGTAAACTTCAGGGAGCCAAATTACGCCGGAACTGCATGGCGGAGCAGAAAATACCTAAACAAGGAATTTCCAGGGATGCCATAACATTCCCTCATGTCCAAAAAGGACAGGAAAACATGATCCTCCCAGAAAAGGTGGATAACAAATTTCACACCATGGGACCACAAAAACTGGCCTCCGTTAACCCGTGTAGGTGAGGTAGATGTACATTCCCCCACAAGGGTGCCCTAGGAGATAACAGAGGCTGCGGAAATTTACTCAACACCACGGACCACACCTTAGCTATAGTTAACAGAGGGAGAGGAAAGGAAGAACCAGAGTGATACCTGTAAAGTGTATTAGTCAGAGCTTCATATGATCCGATAAGCGCACCAGCCAGGGCTGTTGCCAAGCTCGACAGATCCAGATCGATCCACCACGATGCATAGACCAACTGGGAGGCAAGAAAATAGTTATAGATATCAGGGGCAGCTAAGCTGCCATGCCGCTTAGGAGCTTGGAGAAGGGCCCACCGATTCTGGGAGGCTTTCCCTGCCAATAGAAGGATCCCAGAGCACCACACAACGCATTAAAATATTTCTTTGGGGGGAATGGCTGGAGGTAAATAATTTGAAATATATTGATCCTGCCTGCTAGGGAAAGAGTGAGGGCAGACCATGCATTGTCGCTCCACAGTGGAGTGCAATAGTGGCTCCAAGTTCAGAGGAATATAGTCTAACAGAGACGGAGTTATCTCCACTCCCAAGTATCTAAAACAAGGAATCACCTGCACCCCAGCCGGAAGAGAGGACGGGAGAGGGACCCCAGAGGAAAGTGCCCAGTTAACCTGCAAGCCCGAAATTTACACCAAATCGATTAAGTAAGTCCATAAGGGACAATAGACATCCCTCAGCATCCGCCTTATATTTCAGAGTATCACCAGCATAAAGGGAAACTTTCTCAACAATAGACCCCCTGGGAATACCGCATATATCCGGGTCTCAACGAATGGCTGCCGCTAAAGGCTCTATCGCCAGCGCAAACATACCCAGCACCTCCCAAAGATAAGGCCACAAGACAGAGTCAAAGGCCTTATAAATATCTAGACTAACAACCACACCTGTAGGAAAGCCCTCCCCTACCGCCGCTATGATGAGCTGCAAATGCTCAGTGGCCCTGCCTAGCATAAACCCCGTTTAGTCAGAGATGAATGACAGTACTGATAACCCCATACAGACGAGTGGCCAAGACCCTAGCCAAAATTTTAATATCAACATTCAGAATAGAAATAGGTCTATAGGAGCCAGGGAACACTGGGTCCTTTCCAGGTTTAAGAAGCACTACAATGAGCGCTTCCCGCATAGAGTCTGGAAGAGCATCGGCAACATCTATGGAATTAAACAGATTGCGAAGAACAGGGGCCAGTCGCTCCACATTCTTCCTGTACCAGTCACCTACCATCCCATCCAAACCCGTAGTCTTCCCATGAGGAAACTCTCGTATAGCATGAGCCACCTCCTCGACCATAAAGGAGGCATGCAATGCATCTGCCTGAGCACCACTAAGCATAGGGAGGGATAAATCCTGCAGGAATGAAAGAATTTCCCCCTGACAAGGCATAGAATAATACAGGGAGGAGTAAAATTCCCTGAAGACAGAGTTAATCATCTGAGGATCCGCCACTACCACACCATCACCACCCTTAATACAAGGAATAGAGGCCGGCGGTCGAGCAGCCCTAGCTAAATACGCCAACAATTTACCATTCTTATCCCGGATTTCAAACTGGACGGCCTCCCTATCTGCTAGCCGCAACTGGACCTTGTCTTTCTGGACAACCAAGAGAGATCTCTGAGCCTTAGCCCAAGCCCTCTCATTCTCAGGGGACGGATTTCTGACTCAGCCTCTAAGACACCCATCTCCTGCAGCAGTTTACTCTCCATGGCCGACCTGAGCTTCCACTGACCTGCTACTCCTGCTATGAAGGCACCTCTAATCTTAGCTTTTAGGCATCCCACTGCACTAATGGGTCAGGGTAAGAGGCATTGTTTTCCCAATATTTAGTATGGGTAACCCCAAGCGCCTCCACAACTGCCTCTGCTTGTAGCCAGCCAGGATGCATGCGCCATTTGCCTGAAGGGGGACTAGGGCCGAGGTGCAAAACTACCAATACGGCAGAGTGGTCTGAGATCCCGCTAGTGGTGTAGGAAACTTCTCTTACCATCGGAAGGAGCTCTTCAGATGCCAGAGCAAGATCAATGCGAGAAAACGACCTATGGGCCGCAGAATAAAAGGAGGATGCAGTACTGTATTTCCACCTCCAGAGGTTGGACAAGCCAAACGCCAGGTATTAAATGAAGAGGAGCCGGGATCAGCAGCCATGGTGCAGTGTAGGACTGGATCAGAAACTTGTTGAAATCTCCTATGAAGAGGACAGGGTCAGAAGGAAAAGAAAGAAATTTGCTAGTGATGAGTTCTAGCACCGAAACCTGAAAGGAAGGGGGTACATACACAGAGAAAAGAACAAAGGAAAAAGACCCCAGAGAACAATGTAAAATAACAAACCTCCTAAATTGATCACAGGCAGCCTGGAAACAACCAACAGCAGGGTTTTAGTAATCAACACAGAGACCCCCCCAGCATATGTGGAGTACGATGCATGGTAACCTCTCGCTATCCAGGCCCTTTTAAGGGCAAGAACTTTCTGACCCATAACATGAGTCTCTTGTAGACAAATAATATGGGGAGACTGATGCTTCACAAAGTCAAGACATAAGGCCCTCTTAAACTTGTAATTGAGTCCTCTGACATTCCAGCTAACCACCTTCAATGTCCCCATTCTGAAAAGGTATAGTACATGAAAGCAGGAGAGACCAACTTAGGACCAAGATCAGGGAGGGCCAAGCACCGGGACCACACACAGCCAACAAAAACACGACAACAAACAGGGCACAAACAAAGAACATATACACAAATGCAACAATGCAAAAAACAAAACTTCCCCAAGAACACCCTGTCTAACACTAAACGGGACATACTTACTAGTTGTTCCCTAACACAGTGTAGACCTAGACCCAAAACTCAAACCACTGTGGAGGACTAGTCTATGATAACACAATCCCTCCCACCACCCCAGCAGGAACTAAGACGGCCGGTAGCTAAAGAAACTATCCCAAGAGAGACCCTGATGGAGCTGGAACCTGTGGAGCCCTAAACAAAAAACCTGACTCAAACTAAAGACTTTCACGAAGAGCAGTCATCATCAGGACAGTACAGAATAGTTCAGTCCGGTGGTCTGGCAAGGGGGGCTGCATCAATACAGTAGAGAGCATCAATCGGAGAGCTAAAGAACTTAGCAGAGGTCCCATCCACCACTCGTAGGCGAGCAGGATACAACATCGAGTAGCTATAGCCCTTAGCTCTCAAATTCGGCCGGACCTCCGTGAACTGCACCCGCTGCTTGCGAAGTTCATCTGAGAAATCAGGGTAGAAAGACACACTGCTTCCATCACAGATAACTTCGCCTTTGATTTGCACAGCACTGAGAATGGCATCTCTATCCCTGAAGTGAAGAAGCTTGGCCAGAAAGGGACACGGAGGGCCACCAGGAGGAGGAGGAGGAGGCCTAGCTGAGACTCGGTGGGCCCGCTCAACAGAGAAATAGGAAGAAAAAGTGTCTGCTGGAAGAATCTCCTTCAGCCATGTTTCAAGAAACAGCACAGGATCCAGCCCTTCTACTTTTTCAGGAAGTCCTACAAGGCAAATATTATTGCACCTCAGGCGGTTTTCCATGTCATCCAGACGACTCAGAACCCCCGTAACCTGTCACTGCAGTGAATCAACCCGCTCCGAGAGCAGGTGCAGGGTATCTTCCACTGTAGAGACTGTGCGTTCCACCTACTCAGTGCGCTCACGGATCTTTTGCTTCTCATGTCGTAAAATAACAAACTACTGTCGCAGTTCATCAACTTTGGTCACCATAACAGACTGACAGGAGGTAAAGACAGCCAAAAGTTCAGAAAACCGCTGATCAAGGGCCACAGCATCATAAATTGGACGAGACTGTTGCTGCGGTGGAGACAGAGATCCTTCAAATAAAGACAGCGGAGGATCAGGAGAATCACCCCTTGGACCGTCCAGATCCCTAGAGAACTGGCTCAGCACTTTCGCCACTTGCACAGATACTTTAGTAGCAAGTGGGGTCTGAGCACCAGGACCCCAGTGAGAAGGGCAACCGGAGCAGGTGGACCCATCATCAGAGGAGGCCTTAATGTCAGAGGTCGACCTCGAAGCTTCAGCATTCAGTTTAGATTTCTTCTTCCTATGGCTTCACCGGGTGCCACCCATGGTCAGCAGGGCCAAACTGAGAGCAGGTAGAAAGTCACTAGTGGCCCAATTCAAGGGATGCAACAGAGGAGACACACAGGGCAGTAGCAGTATAGAAGTCCCAGCAATGCAGCAACAAGTCCCACAGGCCTGAGAAATGTGTAGTCCCCAGCAATAAAAAGATCCCACCAGCAGGCAGCAGTCTCAAATCCACAGGTGCACCATAGGGAGATAGGCAGTCCAGCAGTGCAGGAAATACCGGGTCAATGGTAGGGCAGAAGGTAGCAGTGCCGGTCCATACAGGGTGTAATGAGCTCCTCCTCCTCCACTTCAACAGCCACAGTCCGGAGCCCCAGAGAAGTCTCACCAGGCCAACGCAGCACAGCAGGGCCCGGGAGTAACCAAGGCAACAGGGAAGCCACAACCATGAAGCCTGAAAATGGCGGAGCTCCCTCCCTGCCTTCCATCCAGAATGCAGCACCACCCGGGGAAGGTGGAGAGCCACCGGCAGCACCGCAGCGCTTCAGGGACCCCGCCAGTCGGTCCAAGCTGCCTGGAGTCAGCCTCTCACCTGGAGACCGCTGCACACCAGGGCCGCCGCGATGTTCAGGAGCTCTCCCCTCTGGGTCTCCGCCCTCATCTCCACCACACACCAGAAAGGTCCTCCGATCTTCCATCAGGATATTAGACAGGGGTATCAGTGCTGAGCGACGGGGGCTCGGGCTCTTGTGACCGCTCAGCTCAGCATCCTAGTCACCGTGAGATGTGTTTTGTATAATTTTCTATATTTGATATTATGGTTGGGGAGTTTGGTCACATGATCTGCAATGAGATATATGTGGTGTTGGAGAACAGAGACTTCTGTTATTACTGCTGTGAACAAGAAGAAACCTGTACATTCCAAATATCTGTTGTGCGTATTGAATCAGCACATACCTAATTCTTTCCACATCATGAAAGCAGCTGGACAGACTGATGACTTGTGGGGTTGGCTAGATGATGAGAGAAGTAGGTTTTTATTATTTTTAAACACCTATAATAATTCTTTAACATATAATTTTCTTTTTTTTCTTGTAAGGGCTACATCTCCCTCCCTGTTTCTTATCTGTGGCCAGATACTTGAAAGGAGAGATAAAAAAACATACAAGGGGGCTCTCCCTGTAGAGGTATATTCACTGGCGTGCACCCTTCACCACACCGAAGTGATATACTGACCTTTGTAATCGCAGCTGCACCACAAAGTGCAGCAAAGGTGATGGCAGAGACGGTTGGAGGTACTGGCTGCTGCACTCCGACTGGTATCTGGCTCCCTGAACGTAGTGGGTTATTGCAGGGGGGGGGGCGCGCAGATTTTGGAGGCACTGCGCAGTTTGTAGAGCAACGACACGAGCAGCACAGGACAACTAATTATTTTATTTTTGTTATAGGGAAAACGCGTTCCTCAGGTCCACTAACAATTCTAAAAAGACAAATATGTACACAGTATGTTCCATTGTGGTGGACAAGATATTGTAACACAAAAAAAATGTTATATATAAATACACACATACACACACATACATATACAGTCATGGCCATAAATGTTGGCACCCCTGACATTTTTCCAGAAAATGAAGTATTTCTCACAGAAAAGGATTGCACTAACACATGTCCCTGGTTGGACTTGATGGACGTATGTCTTACCATACTAACTATATAACTATGTTTTACTATACACATGTTTATTCCCTTTGTGTGTATTGGAAATAAACCAAAAAATGAAGGAAAAAAAAGCAAATTGGACATAATGCCACACCAAACTCCAAAAATGGTCTGGACAAAATTATTGGCACCCTTAACTTAATAATTGGTTGCACACCCTTTGGAAAAAATATCTGAAATCAATCGCTTCCTATAACCATTAATAAGCTTCTTACACCTCTCAGCCGGAATGTTGGACCACTCTTCCTTTGCAAACTGCTCCAGGTCTCTCTTATTGCAAGATACCAGATGAAGACTTCCAAGGAGCGGTGATTTTCAGCGGCCTTGTATTGTTCGTATGATTGGAGAGGCTGCAGACTGGACTTCATACTCACTCACGCTGACCATTGTTGTGTGTGAGCTCACACAACCGCCTTTGGTAAGCGTTCCTAAATCTACTATTGATCTACACATTGGCGGTTTTACGCTATGGAGCGCTCTTTCATCTTTTTATAGTTCTCTTATTGGAAGGGCGCCTTTTCCCAACAGCAATTTTAAGATCTTTCCACAGGCGTTCAATGGGATTTAGATCTGGACTCATTGCTGGCCACTTCAGAACTCTCCAGTGCGTTGTTGCCATCCATTTCGGGGTGCTTTTTGACATATGTTTGGGGTCATTGTCCTGCTGGAAGACCCAAGATCTCGGACGCAAACCCAGCTTTCTGACTGGGCTGTACAGTGTGACCCAAAATCTGTTGGTAATCCTCAGATTTCATGATGCCTTGCACACCTTCAAGGCACCCAGTGCCAGAGGCAGCAAGACATTCCCAAAACATCATTGAACCTCCACCATATTTCACTGTAGGTAATTTGTTGTTTTCTTTGTAGGCCTCATTACTTTTTTGATAAACAGAATCATGTGCTTTACCAAAAAGCTCTATCTTGGTCTCATCTGTCCACAAGATGTTTTCCCAGAAGGATTTTGGCTTACTCAAGTTCATTTTGGCAAAATTTAGTCTTGCTTTTTTATGTCTCTGTGTCAGCAGTGGGGTCCTCCTGGGTTTCATACCATAGTATTTCATTTAAATGTTGACTGATAGTTTGCGCTGACACTAATGCTCCCTGAGCCTGCAGGACAGCTTGAATATCTTTGTAACTGCTGCTTATCCAGCTGCTTATCCACCATCCAGACTATCCTGCTTTGACACCTTTCATCAATTTTCCTCTTCCGTCTGGCCAAGGGAGATTAGCTACAGTGCCATTTGTTGCAAGCTTCTTGATAATGTTGCGCACTGTGGACAAATGCAAATCTAGATCTCTGGAGATGGACTTGTAACCTTGAGATTGTTGATATTTTTCCACAATTTTGGTTCTCAAGTCCTCAGACAGTTCTCTTCTCCTCTTTCTGTTGTCCATGCTTAGTGTGGCACACACAATGCAAAGACTAAGGGAAATTCTCTCCTTTTTATCTGCTTTCAGATGTGATTTTTATATTGCCCACACCGGTTACTTGCACCAGGTGAGTTTAACTCCTTGGGGACGGAGCCCATTATAACCCTAAGGACGCGGGAGCATTTTTTGCAATTCTGACCACTGTCACTTTAAGCATTAATAACTCTGGGATGCTTTTACTTTTCATTCTGATTCCGAGAATGTTTTTTTGTGACATATTCTACTTTATGTTAGTGGTAAATTTTTGTCGATACTTGCATCATTTCTTGGTGAAAAATTCCAAAATTTGATGAAAAAATTGAAAATTTTGAATTTTTCTAACTTTGAAGCTCTCTGCTTGTAAGGAAAATAAACATTCTAAATAAATAATATTTTGATTCACATGTACAATATGTCTACTTTATGTTTGCAAGGATTTGAAGGGCCTTCATATTAGAAATACCCCATAAATTACCCCATTATAAAAACTGCACCCCTCAAAGTATTCAAAATGACATTCAGTAAGTTTGTTAACCCTTTAGGTGTTTCACAGGAATAGCAGCAAAGTGAAGGAGAAAATTCAAAATCTTAATTTTTTACACTCGCATGTTCTTGTAGACCCAGTTTTTGAAATTTTACAAGTGATAAAAGGGAAAAAAAAGCCCCCCAAAATTTGTAACCTAATTTCTCTCCAGTAAGGAAATACCTCATATGTGTATGTCAAGTGTTCGGCTGTAGAGGGCTCAGAAGGGAAGGAGCGACAATGGGATTTTGGAGAGTGAGTTTTGCTGAAATGGTTTTTGGGGGCATGTCATATTTAGGAAGCCCCTATGGTGCCAGAACAGCAAAAAAAAAAAAAACACATGGCATACTATTTTGGAAACTACACCCCTCAAGGCACGTAACAAGGGGTCCGGTGAGCTTTAACACCCCACAGGTGTTTGACAACTTTTTGTTAAATCCGGATGTGTAAATGAAAAAAATTTACCCAAATTTACCATTTATACAAAGGGTAATGGGAGAAAAATCCCCCCAAAATTTGTAACGCAATTTCTCCCGAGTACGGGGAGAGCCCATATGTGGCCCTAAACTGTTGCCTTGAAATACGACAGGGCTCTGAAGTGAGAGAGCGCCATGCGCATTTGAGGCCTGAATAAGGAATTTGCAGTAGAGGTGGACCCAGTTACAAGGATGGGGCTTGTCTCCACCAAAACCCTACAGCAGTGTCTCCCACAGGGTCCCTCCAGCTGTTGCAAGACTCCCAGCCTGCCAGGACAGTCTATGGTTGTCCGGCAACACTGGTAGTTGTGGTTTTGCCACAGCTGGAGGCGCCGTTTAGGAAACACTGCCATATGAGACGTTCTTCATTTTTATTGGAGGGGGGGCGGGCGACGTGTAAGGGGGTGTATGTGTAGTGTTTTACTTTTTATTATTTGGTAGTGTAGTGTAGTGTTTTTAGGGTAACACAGGCAGGGGTTCACAGTAAGTTTCCTTGAAGGAAACCCACTGTAAACCTGCCCGTGTGAATGTACACTGTACATTCACATGGAGGGGGTGCCGCAAGGGGTGGGGGGCACCCCAAACCTTCAGCTGTGGCAAAATGATAACTCCCAGAAGGCACTGACGGACCATACATGCTGGGAGTTGTAGTTTTACAACAGCTGTAGGCACACTGGTGGGGAACCACTGAGTTAGAAAACAGACTCTAGCTCAGTGATTCCAACCCATGTGCCTCCAGCTGTTGCAAGACTACAACTCCCAGCATGTACGGTCTGTCAGTGCACTGTGGGAGTTGTAGTTTTGCAACAGCTGGAGGCACACGGGTTGGAATCACTGAGTTAGGAAACAGACTCCAGCTCAGTGTTTCCCAACCAGTGTGCCTACAGCTGTTGCAATACAGCTGTTATGCAACAACTGAGGAAGAACAGTGGCCTCCAAACTGTAGCCCTCCAGATGTTGCAAAACTACAACTCCAAGCATGCCCAGACTGTCCAGGCATGCTGGGAGTTTAATTTCTGCAACATCTGAAGGGCCAGATATTGCAGAACTACACGCCCAGCATCCCTGACTGTCTGGGCAAGCTGGGAGTTGTAGTTTTGCAACATCTGTAGGGCTACAGTTTGGAGACCACCATATAGTGGTCTCCAAACTGTGCCACTTCAGATGTTGCAAAACTACAATTCCCAGCATGCCCAGACAGTCAGTGCATTCTGGGAGTTGTAGTTTTGCAACATCTGGAGGACCACAGTCTAGAGACCACTACACAGCCTTTGGCTGTGTGGGCATGCTGGGAGTTGTAGTTTTGCAGCTTTTAGAAGGCCACAGTGAAGATCAGTTATCGCGATCTTCACTGCAGCCTTCTCCGCCGTACTTTCCGTCCGCCGCTCAGATGATGACGCCGCTGCCCGGGATGCCTCCGCCGCCGCCGGTCCGGGTAAGCCGGGCCATGCCCCCCCCCCTCGCCGCCCGTGTTCCCCCCTCTCTGTACCGACTTCGATCGGTGCGCAGAGCGGGGGGAAATTAACTCTAACCCCCCGCCCCCCTCCTGCCATTGGTGGTCAGCCTGACCGACCAATGGCAGGGGATAGGAGGGGGTGGCAACACTTCCACTTCGCTCCTATCCTTTAGGCTGGTCGGAGCTAGCTCTGACAGCTCCAATCAGTCTTATTTTCCGGAAGATCGGGTCACCAGTGACCCGATTTGCCCGGATCGCGGCAAATCGCAGGTCTGAATTGACCTGCGATCGCCGATATGGGGGGGTCTCAGGACCCCCCTAGGCATTGCCACGGGATGCCTGCTGATAGATATCAGCAGGCATCCCGGTCCGATCACCGCCCAGCGAGCGGCAGTGATCGTAAATGCCGAGGGCGTATGGATACACCCTCCGTCCTTAAGTGACGGGACGCGAGGGCGTATGCATACGCCCTTTGTCCCCAAGGAGTTAAAGGAGCATCACATGCTTGAAACAATCTTATTTTTACACAATTTTTAAAGGGTGCCACTAATTTTATTTTATTTTATATCTCATGCCTATCTATATGTTTTCATCTATTATCTCAATTCTTTTTATGGTTATATTGAACCTATATGGACTGTCCTTCTTTTTGGTATCAATATAAAAAACAACATATTTTCATACATATATATATTGCCACCTATTGAGGATACATTTGCTCTATACGATCTCTTTCAAATCAGAATTATATATTTAAGAAAATCTATATAGTTTTATACCTATACTTTGTTGTGGTATTGTACAAATAGACAGTATACAGCTATAAGACCAAACCATCAGGTCTGTATGATATATTCAAATGCTCCATACCAGAGTTTACCTGCATCAGGAGATCTCTCACAGGTGATTTAATCATTCAGCTATAAAAAGCCAGCATAGTAGCTATCCCTGAAGAAGGGGTCAGGACATTGCCTATGTGTACCCCGAAACGCGTTTGGTTTTATTGTGTTTTATTCTTGCACCGAGATCACACTAAGGTGCGGTCCACCTGCGTTTTCTAAACTGTGCATCAGAGACCCCTTAATTTGGGAAGAGGCCACTGCATGGACTATTACCATCACCACCAAATCTGCCATACCTTTGAACAAGGTGGCAGAAGGACTATAGGAACCAGCAGACCCTCTAATCTATCTGGATTGAAACCAAGGAGACCAGCGATACCTGTGTTAATTTGAATCTTCCCGTCCAGAAATCCCGGGCGGACACCCTCCGGTTCATCCTAGGTGCCTGATACCATCAGAGGTCAGCTGACCTGCAACCAACTGACCGCGTGCACTGACGTCACACGCCACCGGGTGCAAGCGGCGACAGCGCTGACCGAGAGCGGGCGAACACACTGGAGGAACAGCTTCCCCATAGTGGCTAGACTCCGTTGTACGGGTGTCGCCGCCTCGGAAACAGAGAATATCTCACCGACGCTACACCTCCACCAAAATCCAGGAGTGGTGAGTGGCACGAAGTGCCAAATTTTCCTTCTGACAGGATCGTTGAATCTGGACATGTCTCTATAGATTGGATACAATTTTATTTTACAGATTTGAATTTGGATTTATTTTTTGTGGCCATATGAATATTACTTTACAGGAATAGTTACATCTATTGGATCAGATACATTTGTTTACAGGATAAATTGAACTGAACTGAAATATCATACACCTAATTTTGCAATAATATATTTGGGACAATATACCATTTATTTTGAATATTTTTTCTATAGGTCATCCAGTTTGCGAGATCATTTTTCATAGCAGGTGGACTGAATTTTTAGTAATTGCATTTTATCTGTACTTTTCATATCTATATTATACTGATATTGGTATTCTGGATTCTGGAGTCAGTCTATTAACCACAAGGGCCCTGTGGGGGCAGATTTCCAGATATTGCATATCCATTTATTTTCATATTTTTAATATATTAAATAGCTAATTATATCATACTAGCTGGCAGTCTCTTATATGAATTAGTGTCGAATGTCTATTGCTCACTCATTACAGATGATAAGACACTGAGGACTAAAAAGTGTTTTCTTTGCCACTAATTTTGTCCAGACAATTTTTGGAGTTTCATGTGACTTTATTTCCAATTAGCTTTTTTTCCTCCTTTTTTGGTTTAGTTCCAATACACACAAAGGGGAAAGGAATAAACATGTGTTACTGCAATCCTTTTTTGTGAGAAATACTTAATTTTTATTTTTTTTATTCAAGGGTGCCAACATTTACGGCCATGACTGTATATGCATAAAAACACATGGGCATGCATGTAAACTATTGATGGTTTCCCATATGCATGGTTCTGTTAAAAAGATGCTCAAAGGCAAATATAGATATATAAGCATAAAATTGGTATGAAGTAAAATGAGTTGTCATATGGTGTATAATATAAAATAAAAATAGGATATAATATAAAAATGGTGGCTGAACTAGTTTATGTATAAATTAATTAAAAATACATGATTTAAATTGTAAAAGGCAAAAATAAACCAAAACGGATCAAATGCAATTAACATTGGTATGTTGGTATGGTCATACATTTGTGTGACTTGAAGAAAATGGTGGCATATCATATATCATACACTGCTCAAAAAAAATAAAGGGAACACTAAGATAACACATCCTAGATCTGAATGAATGAACTAATTGTATGAAATACTTACGTCTTTATATAGTTGAATGTGCTGACAAAATCACATAATGGAAATCAAATCAAATTTACTAACCCATTGAGGTCTGGATATAAAGTCACACTCAAAATCAAAGTGGAAAACCACACTACAGGCTGATCCAACTTTGATGTAATGTCCTTAAAACAAGTCAAAATGAGGCTCAGTAGTGTGTGTGGCCTCCACGTGCCCGAATGACCTCCCTACAACACCTGGGCATGCTACTGATAAGGTGGCGGTTGGTCTCCTGAGGTATGTCCTCCCAGACCTGGACTAAAGCATCCGCCAACTCCTTGACAGTCTGTAGTGCAACGTGGTGTTGGTGGATGGAGCGAGACATTATGTCCTAGATGTGCTCAATCGGATTCAGGTCTGGGGAGCGGGAGGGCCAGTCCATAGCATCAATGCCTTCCTCTTGCAGGAACTGCTAACACACTCCAGCCACGTGAGGTCTAGCATTGCCTTGCATTAGGAGGAACCTAGGGCCAACCGCACCAGCATATGGTCTCACAAGGGGTCTGAGGATCTCGGTACCTAATGGCAGTCAGGCTACCTCTGGCAAGCACATGGAGGGCTGTGCGGCCCCCCCAAAGAAATGCCACCCCACACCATTACTGACCCACCACCAAACTGGTCATGCTGGAGGATGTTGCAGGCAGCAGAATGTTCTCCATGGCGTCTCCAGACTCATGTGCTCAGTGTGAACCTGCTTTCATCTGTGAAGAGCACAGGGCGCATTTGTGGACACATGCACATTTGTGGTCTGCTGGAGGTCATTTTGCAGGTCTCTGGCAGTGCTCCTCCTGTTCCTTCTTGCACAAAGGTGGAGGCAGCGGTCCTGCTGCTGGGTTCTTGCCCTCCTAGGGCCTCCTCCATGTCTCCTGATGTACGGGCCTGTCTCCTGGTAGCGCCTCCATGCTCTGGACACTACACAGCAAACCTTCTTGCCACAGCTCACATTGATGTGCCATCCTGGATGAGCTGCACTACCTGAGCCACTTGTGTGGGTTTTAGACTCCGTCTCATGCTACAACTAGAGTGAAAGCACCTCCAGCATTCAAAAGTAACCAGAACATCAGCCAGGAAGCATAAGAACTAAGAAGTGGTCTGTGGTTACCACCTGCAGAACCACTCTTTTATTGGGGTGTCTTGCTAATTACCTATAATTTCCAAACTGTAGTCTGTTCCATTTGCACAACAGCATGTGAAATTGATTGTCAATCAGTGTTGCTTCCTGAGTGGACAGTGTGATTTCACAGAAGTGTGATTGACTTGCAGTTACGTTGTGTTGTTTATGTGTTCCCTTTATTTTTTTAAGCAGTGTATAATCATGTACCTGAATGGTACTATGGCATTTACTTAGTTAATGTAGATGTGAAGAGGACATTATATTCATAAGTGGGAGAAGGGTTAGTGGTAGGTGAAGTGCAGGTTGCACTGGTAGTTGCAGGACTTATGGTGTGATATTCACTGTGATGAAAAGCAGAGATTCAAACATGACTAGAGAAAACTGTTATAACTTACCCCATGAACAGATTGTGCTGGTGTGCTGCAGGTAAGTAAAAGTTAGGAGATGCGCAATATGGAGTATGCAGGCAAAAGAAGGAGAGGAGGGAGAGAATGCTCATTTTTAGGGAGCAGAAAATACTTGGTCCGGTGTTGTGAAGAATTGTGTGTCTTGAAGCTTTCTGTGTCCCGAACAGCTGATGAAAGTGCTGAGTTACTGTGCTGAGTCACTGTGATTGGTTGATGGGGGGGGGGGGGGTGCAATCTCACTCTGCTCACTGTTTTGCATCCTTACTGCCTGGACACATATTTCTTCAAACCCTAAACTCTTATGTATTCAGCCTGGACACATATTTCTTCAAACCCTACACTCTCATGTACTCAGCTTTTCCCGATTTCTGCAAACCATACACTCTCATGTACTCAGCTTTTCCCAATTTCTGCAAACCTTACACTCTCATGTACTCAGCTTTTCCAGATTTCTGCAAACCCTACACTCTCATGTACTCAGCTTTTCCAGATTTCTGCAAACCCTACACTCTCATGTACTCAGCTTTTCCTGATTTGTGCAAACCCTGCACTCTCATGTGCTCAGCTTTTCCTGATTTCTACAAACCCTACACTCTCATGTACTCAGCTTTTTCCGATTTCTCTAAATCACAAACTCTCATGTACTCACCTTTTCCTGATCTCTGTGCTCGCTCTGGCAGCTGCCTGGGGAACATTTCTTTTCAGCATCTTCTTGCACCAAAATGTACAGTGGAAAATCCACATGATTTAGCATTTCTGCCATGCATGTGTGGCCATACCCTTAGGGTAGTGGTCTCTAAATTGTTGACCTCCAGGTGTTGCAAAACTACAACTCCCAGCATATCCAGACAGCCGTTTTCTATCTGAACATGCTGGGAGTTGTAGTTTTGAAACATCTGAAGATCCACAGTTTTCAGATCACTGCGCATAGCTCTCTAATCTGTGGCCATCCACATCTTGCAAAACGACAACTTCCAGCATGCCCAGTCAGCCGTTTGCTGTCTGGACATACTGGGAGTTGTAGTTTTGCAACAGCTGGAGGTTTGCGTGTGGTTTAACATGAAAGTGAAAATTTTCATTTTTAACTCAAAAATGCTGGTGTTACCCCAGATTTTCACATTGGTTAATAGGAGAAAAAGACCCCAAATATTTGTAAACCAATTTCTCAAGGGTAAAGTAATACTCATATGTGGACATAAAGCACTGTGCGGGTGCAAAACAGGGCTTAGGAGTGATACAGCTTTAATGAGATTTGAAGCCTAAAGTGGTGGTTTGCACTGCAATGGTAGAAGTTCTGACATAAAATTTAAAAGAGAATCCTGGTGAGTGACCACAATTTTGAAATGACACCCCTTAAGGAACATAACATGGTGGGTACATTGAGTATTTAAACCTCACTGGCTTTTTTAACAGTGGGCCATAAAAATAAAAATAAACTTGATTTTTTTTCACACTAAATTATTGGGGTTACCCAATTGTAATGTCCCAGTATGGGATGTGGCCCCGTACTGTACTTCTGCCCTGTCAGGCAGTCTTCCTGCATGTCCCCAGGGCTCTCCTGCAACAAACCCCATTGTATTGTATACTTAGGTCTTATAGGTGTAATGTACCCTTAAGAGTTTGTATCACATGATTATTACCCAGAGATCCCCTCCAGTGACCAGGTGACCCCCCCAAGTGACCTATGGCCTCCTTGCACAGCCCCCCTATCTAACAAGGGGAGGAGCTGCAATCTCTCTCTTAGTTCCTGCTAAGGTCCAGTGAAGTCAAATGTTCCAGTGTCTGTGTCCAGAGCATTGGAGGCATCAAGCCTAAATTACTGCAGCCACCAGTCGGCCCCGAGTAAGTCAAATCATCTCAATTGCCTGTCACCATGTCAAGTCACCTATAGTCAACGTGGCCTGCATCATAGTCTGTGAAGTCACTGCAAGTCCCTGCGAGGTCCCCCTGTGTCACTGGCCACCTCTCTGGGATATTGACCGAACTGTATAGACTGTACCATCTGTCTACCTCAGTAAAGCTATTGTTATCCTTAACCTGGCCTTGGACTATTGCCCCTGCCTAGCCTAGGATCAGCGGTACAGCCTTTCAAGTGGTTTAGGCTAAACCACACCCTTGCGTCACGACAGAAGGGGTTAATTCCACCTGCCCCTTGGTCTATAACATCTGCCCCGCATCTACCTTACACCTCAAACCCCGACACCACACAATGTTATCATTTGCACAAGGGGTAATGGAAGAAATTGGGTTATAAATTTTGTTGGGGTTTTTCTCAGGGCTATGTAAATACATCCACATATGGGGTAACGTAAAGGCAAGGCTCAGAAGTCATAGATAATTTGTTTGCATTTGAGGTCTATGGCAAAACAGTATAAATAATATCTGAAGAAAACAATATATTATATAATATTCCTTTTTTGTAGCAGTTAAAATGAGGGATGTCATTACAATGTACAATTGGTGGCTCTGGAAATAAGCCCTCATATGGGTCTCAATATACGTAGTGTCCTGGCAACTGATCCTCATCCAAGCATTATGACCCAATGCGCAATCACCCACCATTGGCCACCCCAACCTTCTACAGCAGCCACCTATCGGGTCATGTGGCAGAGATGAGGTTCATGATGCACAACCCCTTTATTGCTTTTAATGATCGCCAATTTCCCAGATCAGGTCCCCAGGATCATTTACAATATTGATGCATAAAAGTGAAATCCAAAGAAATGCATTAAAAAAAAATGTATTTCTTAAATTCCTTAAAACTTCCTGTTGATTACAGTATAAATGTAAAAAGAAAAAACTGTTCCTTGTAAAAGGTATCATGAATAAAACTGAGTTAAGTCGATTATCCACATGACTATTACTCATTCACATTGGTTGAATTAGCACATGGCTAGCCATGTGAGCAGTAACGCCACGTCAAGGCTTCAATGCATGTTACTGACCATTCAGCCACCATTCTTATCTCCCATGCAACTATTCACCCACCATTCTTATCTCCCATGCAACTGACCATTCATCCACCTTTCATATCTCCATTAACCTGTTCAGGACCCAGGGCGTACCTGTACGCCCGTGGGAATTTCGGTCCCCGCCACGGGGGCAGTGACCGGACCGGGGTGACTGCTGATATCGATCAGCAGGCACCCCGCGCAAATGCCCAGGGGGGTCATGTCGGTGATCGGCGCAAATCGCAAGTGAATTCACACTTGCGATTTGCGCCGATTCCAGGTCATACGGGTCTATGGTGACCCGAATTATAAGGGGGATCGCGGTTGTCCATGACACCTACGATCCCCCTGAAGGGTTAGGAGTGAGGTGGAAGGGGTGCCACCCCTCCTATCCCTGATATTGGTCATCAGAAGCGACTAACAATAGCAGATCGGGGGCGGCGGGGTTAACTTTAGTTTTCCCCGTACTGCCCACCCACAATAGGCGTGGCAGAACGGGGAACTGAAGGGGACCGAACGCCGAAGATCCACTTACCCGTTGGTGGAGGCTGCTGGACACGATCGGCTGCGGTGATCGGCACGGGTGGCATGTCGTGCGGCAGAAGAGGACGGCTCCCCGTATCCGACGGAAACCAGTAAGTTGCCTAGCAACATCTAGAGGGCTACAGTCTGAGACTGTAGCCCTCCAGATGTTGCAAAACTACAACTCCCAGCATGCCCAGACAGCTGTTTGGGCATGCTGGGATTTGCAGTTTTGCAACAGCTGGAGGTCTACAGTTTAGACACCTTTCATATCTCCATTAACCAGTGATCTCTATACTGCCTTCTAGATATTGCAAAACTACAACTCCTAGCATGCCCACACAGCAGTTTGCTGTCTGGGCATGCTGGGATTTGTAGTTTTGCAACATCTGGAGGTCCACAGTTTGGAGATCACAGTGCAGTGGTCTCTAATTGTAGCCCTCCAGATGTTGCAAAACTGCAAATCCCAGCATGCCCAAACATCTGTCTCGGTATGCTGGGAGTTGTAGTTGCGTAACTCCAGCTGTTGCATAACTACATCTCCCAGCATCAGTACATGCTGGGAGTTGTAGTTTTGCAACAGCTATAGGCACACTGGTTGGAAAATACCGAGTTAGGTAACAGAACCTAACTGAAGGTTTTCCAACCAGTGTGCCTCCAGCTGTTGCAAAAGTACAATTCCCAGCATGCACGGTCTGTCAGTACATGCTGGGAGTTGTAGTTTTGAAACAGCCGGAGGTTTGCCCCCCCCCCCCCCCCCCCCCATTCGAACGTACAGGGAACATTCACACGGGCAGGTTTACAGTAAGTTTCCTGCTTCAAGTATGAGCTGCAGCAAATTTTTCGCGGGAAGCTCACTGTAAACCTCCACCAGTGCAAACGCACCCTAAAAACACTACAGTACACTACACTAACACATAATAAAGGGTAAAACTCTACATATACACCCCCTTACACTGTCATTCCCCTCCCCCCCCTTCAAATAAAAATGAAAAATTTATTGTACTGCAGTGTTTCCAACACGGAGCCTCCAGCTGTTGCAAAACAACAACTCCCAGCATTTCCGGACAGCCACTGACTGTCCAGGCATGCTGGGAGTTTAGCAACAGCTGGAGACACCCTGTTTGGGAATCACTGGGGTAGAATACCCCTATGTCCACCCCTATACAATCCCTAATTTAGTCTTCAAATGCGCATGGCGCTCTCTCATTTCGGAGCCCTGTCGTATTTAAAGGAAACAGTTTAGGGCCACATATGGGGTATTTCCGTACTCGGGAGAAATTGCACTACAAATTTTGGGGGGGCTTTTTCTCCTTTTACCCCTTATGAAAAGGAAAAGTTGTGGGCTACACCAGCCTGTTAATGTAAAAAAAAAAAAATTTACACTGACATGCTGGTGTTGCCCCATACTTTTTATTTTCACAAGCGTTAAAAGGAGAAAAAAGACCCCCAAAATTTGTAACACAATTTCTCCTGAATACGGAAATATCCCAGATGTGGGCGTAAAATGGTCTGTGGGGGCCCAACAAGGCTCAGGAGTGAGAGTGCACTATGTACATTTGAAGCATAAATTGGTGATTTACACAGGGGGTGGCTGATTTTAGAGCGGTTCTGCCATAAACGCAAAAAAAGAAATACCCACATGTGACCCCATTTTGGAAACTACACCCCTCACGGCACGTAACAAGGGGTTTAGTGCACCTGAACACCTCACATGTGTTTAGTGAAAATTCTTCAAAGTTGGATGGAAAAATGAAAAAAAAAAATATTTCCACTAAAATGCTGGTGTTACCCAAAATTTTTCATTTTCACAAGTAAAAATAGGAAAAAAAAGCCCCCCCAAATTTGTAACCCCATTTCTTCTGAGTAAGAACATACCCCATATGTGGATGTTAAGTGCTCTGCTGGCGCACTACAATGCTCAGAAGAGAAGGAGCACCATTGGGATTTTGAAGAGAAAATTTGTCCGGAATTGAAGGCCACGTGTGTTTACAAAGCCCCCATAGAGCCAGAACAATGGACCCCCCCACATGTGACCCCATTTTGGAAACTACACCCCCTCATGTAATGTAATAAGGGGTGCAGTGAGCATTTACGCCCCACAAGTGTCTGACAGATTTTTTGAACAGTGGTCCGTGAAAATTAAAAATGTAATTTTTCATTGGCACAGCCCACTGTTCCAAAGATCTGTCAAACGCCAGTGGGGTGTAAATACTCACTGCACCCCTTATTAAATTCTGTGAGGGGTGTAGTTTCCAAAATGGGGTCACATGTGGGGGTTTCCACTGTTCTCTCAACACGGGGATTTGTAAACACACATGGCCCCCGACTTCTATTCCAACCAAATTCTGTCTCCAAAAGCTCAATGGTGCTCCTCCTCTTCTGAGCATTGTAGTGCACCAGCAGAGCACTTGACATCCACACATTGGGTATTTCCATACTCAGAAGAAATGGGGTTACAAATTTTGGGGGTCATTTTCTCTTATTACCCGCAGCATTTTAGTGAAAAAAAAAATTTCTGTTAAACATCCAACTTTAACAAAAAGTCGTCAAACACCTGTGAGGTTTTAAGGCTCACTGTACCCTTTGTTGCGTTCCTTGAGGGGTGTAGTTTCCAAAATAGTATGCCATGTGGCATAGGGGCTTCCTAAATGCGATATGCTCTCCAAAAACCATTTCAGCGAAATTCGCTTTTCAAAAGCCAAATGTGACTCCTTCTCTTCTGAGCATTGTAGTGCGCCAGCAGAGCACTTGATGTCCACACATGGGGTACTTCCATACTCAGAAGAGATGTGTTTACAAATTTTGCAGGGCATTTTGTCCTATTATCCCTTGTAAAAATAAAAAAATTTTGGGGAAAACTACACATCCAACTTTAACAAAAAGTTGTGAAACACCTGTGGGGTGTTAGGGCTCACTGGACCCCTTGTTACGTGCCTTGAGGGGTGTAGTTTCCAAAATAGTATGCCATTTGTTTTTGTTTTTTTTTGCTGTTCTGGCACCATAGGGGCTTCCTAAATGCGACATGCCCACAAAAACCATTTCAGAAAAACTCACTCTCCAAAATCTCACTGTCGCTCCTTCCCTTCTGAGCCCTCTAGTGCACCCACCGAACACTTGACATACACATATGAGGTATTTCCTTACTCGAGAGAAATTGGGTTACACATTTTAGGAAGATTTCTCTCCTTTTACCCCTTGTAAAAATTCTAAAACTGGGTCTACAAGAACATGCCAGTGGAAAAAATGAAGATTTTGAATTTTCTCCATCAATTTGTTGCTATACCTGTGAAACACCTAAAGGGATAACAAACCTGTTGAATGTCATTTTGAATACTTTGAGGGGTGCAGTTTTTATAATGGGGTAATTTGTGGGGAATTTCTAATAAGAAGGCCCTTCAAATCCACTTAAAAACAGAACTGGTCCCTGAAAAATTTCGATTTTGGAAAAATTGGAAAATTGCTGCTATACTTTGAAGCCCTCTGATGTCTTCCAAAAGTAAAAACATGTCAACTTTATGATGGAAACATAAAGTAGACATATTGAATATGTGAATCAATATATAACTTATTTGGAATATTCATTTTCTTTATTAGCAGAGAACTTCAAATTAAAAAAAAATGCTAAATTTTCAATTTTTTCATCAAATTTTTGAATTTTTCACAAGAAATGATGAAAGTATCGACAAAATTTTACCACTAACATAAAGTAGAATATGTCACGAAAAAACAATCTCTGAATCAGATTAAAAGGTAAAAGGTAAAGTGACAGTGGTCAGATGTGCAAAAAATGGCCGGGTCCTACAGTGAAAATTGGCTGGGTCCTTAAGGGGTTAAAAACATACCACACATACTATCCTGTAAAGATGAAAGGGATAACAACTGAAGTGTTAACTGAGCAAAGAGAAGAGAACTGAATGGTTAAAGGAAATCTGTCTCCACTGTCACCTGCACTAACCTGTCAGCACCAACAGATGGCATAGGCGAAGCTTACTGAAGTCACCGCTGCTGTTCTCTCACAGCTAGACTCAACAGAGAGCAGCAGTGGCTTGAGCATGGGGCGAAGCTTAGTGATATTACACCTATAACACATAACTACACAATACAATGGGGTTTGTTGCAGGAGAGCCCTGGGGACATACAGGGACTCTACTTGACAGGGCAGAAGTACAGTACGGGGCCACATCCCGTACTAGGACATTACAATTGGGTAACCCCAACAATTTAGTGTGAAAAAAATCAAGTTTTTTTATTTTTACGGCCCACTGTTAAAAAAGCCAGTGAGGTTTAAATGTACCCCCCCCCCCCCCCCTGTTACATAGTTACATAGTTAGTACGGTCGAAAAAAGACATATGTCCATCAAGTTCAACCAGGGAATTAAGGGGTAGAGGTGTGGCGCAATATTGGGGAAGGGATGGGATTTTATATTTCTTCATAAGCATTAATGTTGTTTTGTTCCAGGAATGTATCTAATCCTGTTTTAAAGCTGTTAATTGTTCCTGCTGTGACCAGTTCCTGAGGTAGACCGTTCCATAAATTCACAGTCCTCACGGTAAAGCAGGCGTGTCGCCCCTTGAGACTAAACCTTTTCTTCTCCAGACGGAGTGAGTGCCCCCTCGTCCTTTGGGGGGGTTTAACCTGGAACAGTTTTTCTCCATATTTTTTGTACGGGCCATTAATATTCTTATATACGTTTATCATATCCCCCCCCTTAAACGTCTCTTCTCAAGACTAAACAATTGTAACTCCTTTAATCGCTCCTCATAGCTAAGATGATCCATGCCCCATATTAGTTTAGTCATGCGTCTCTGCACCCTTTCCAACTCCGCAGTGTCCCTTTTATGGACAGGTGCCCAAAACTGAACAGCATATTCCAGGTGAGGCCGTACCAATGCTTTATAAAGGGGGAGTATTATGTCACTCTGACAGTTTAATCCCCCCTAAGACATACGATGCATGCAGGTTATTAGTACCCAGATGCATAACTTTACATTTATCCACATTGAACCTCATTTGCCAAGTGGATGCCCAGACACTTAGTCTATCCAAGTCATCCTGTAACTTATGCACATCCTCTATAGACTGTACCTTGAGGGGTGTAGTTTCAAAATTGTGGTCACTCGCCAGGGTTCTCTTTTAGATTTTATGTCAGAACTTTAAGTTCAATAGTTTTTTATTGAATTTTACAAGGAAAAACAAATAAACATTTTTTTCATTACAGAAATGGAAGATAGAAAGTAGACACAGCTACTCCAACCAGATTTGTGGTTTATGTCAGAACTTCCACCATTGCAGTGCAAATCACCACTTTAGGCCTCAAATCTCATTAATGCTGGATCACTCCTAAGCCCTGCTTTGCACCCGCACAGTGCTTTATGTCCACATATGAGTATTTCTTTACCCTTGAGAAATTGGTTTACAAATATTTGGTGTCTGTTTCTCATATTAACCTCTTAAGGACGCAGGGCGTATGGATACGCCCTGCATCCCGAGTCCTTAAGGACGCAGGGCGTATCCATACGCCCGTGGAAATTCCGGTCCCCACCGCTAGCCGGTTGGGGACTGGAGCCGGATGCCTGCTGAAATCGTTCAGCAGGCATCCCGGCATATCGCCCAGGGGGGTCATTATGCCCCCCCATGTCGGCGATCGCCGCAGATCGCTGGACAATTCAGTCCAGCGATCTGCGGCGATTCCGGGTCAATCGGGTCTCCAGTGACCCGGTGACCCGGAAGAGACGGCCCCGAACAGTCAGAGCCTGCAGGGGTGAGGTGGCACTGGTGCCACCTCACGATCGCCCTGATTCATCGGCCGGATTACCGGCCGACCAATCAGGGCGCCTGCTGCGGGTGTCACTCCCGCACCCGCTCCGCCCCTCTTCCGGAGGGCGTGAGCGGGTGCGGGAAGACGACCCCCGGTGCTGGGGACCCCGATCCCCGGCGTCCATGTTGGGATCGGGGCCCCAGGAGCGACGGCGGTGGCGAGGGACTGACCTGCGATGGAGCAGCAGCAGGAGGTGAGTTACAGCCTCCTGCTGTTGCTTAGCAACAGCTCCCAGCATGCAAAAAGGGCATGCTGGGAGCTGTAGTTATGCAACAGCAGGAGGCAGACCACCACAACTCCCAGCATTCCCTTATGGGCATGCTGGGACTTATGGTTTTGCAACAGCTGGAGGCACATTTTTTCTATGGAAAAGTGTACCTTCAGCTGTTGTATTACTACAACTCCCAGCTTGCACAATCAGCTAAAGTGCATGCTGGGAGTTGTAGTGGTGCATCTGCTGGTTGCATAACTACAACTCCCAGCATGCCCGTTGGCTGTCGGTGACTGCTGAGAGTTGTAGTTTTGCAACAGCTGAAGGCACACTGGTTGCGAAACTTATAGTTTTTTTTTTACCTAACTCAGTGTTTCACGACCGTTGTGCCTCCAGCTGTTGCAAACTACAACTCCCAGCAGTCACCTTACACCATGCACCGTACATGCTGGGACTTGTAGTTTTGCAACAGCTGGAGGCACACTGGTTTTGAAACACTGAGTAAGGTCACAAACTCCGTGATACATAACCAGTGTGCCTACAGCTGTTGCAAAACTAAAACTCTCAGCATGTACAGTCTGTCAGCGCATGCTGGGAGTTGTAGTTTTGCAACAGCAGGATGTCCTCCCCAATGTGAATGTACAGGGTACACTCACATGGGTGGAGGATTACAGTAAGTATCGGGCTGCAAGTTTGTGCTGCAGCAAATTTTCTGCAACAGCTCAAACTGCCAGCGAGAAACTACTGTGAACCCCCGCCCGTGCGACTGTACCCTAAAAACACTACACTACACTAACAAAAAAATAAAATAAAAAGTAAAAAACACTACATATACACAAACCCCTACACAGCCCCCCTCCCCTCCCCAATAAAAATGAAAAGCGTCTGGTACGCCACGGTTTCCAAAATGGAGCCTCCAGCTGTTGCAAAACAACAACTCCCAGTATTGTCGGACAGCCGTTGACTGTCCAGGCATGCTGGGAGTTTTGCAACAGCTGGAGGCACCCTGTTTGGGAATCACTGGCGTAGAATACCCCTATGTCCACCCCTATGCAATCCCTAATTTATGCCTCAAATTCGCATGGCGCTCTCACTTTGGAGCCCTGTCGTATTTCAAGGCAACAGTTAAGGGTCACATATGGGGTATCGCCATACTCGGGAGAAATTGGGCTTCAAATTTTGGGGGGTATTTTCTGCTTTTACCCTTTTTAAAAATGTAAAGTTTTTGGGAAAAGAAACATTTTAGGTAAAAAAAATTTAATTTTTTTTACATATGCAATAGTCGTGAAACGCCTGTGGGGTATTAAGGTTCACTTAACCCCTTGTTACATTCCCCGAGGGCTCTAGTTTCCAAAATGGTATGCCATGTGGGGTTATTTTGCGGTCCTGGCACCATAGGGGCTTCCTAAATGCGGCATGCCCCCAGAGCAAAATGGTTTCAAAAAGCCAAATGTGACTCCTTCTCTTCTGAGACCTGTAGTGCGCCAGCAGAGCACTTTTCACCCCCATATGGGGTGTTTTCTGAATCGGGAGAAATTGGGCTTCAAATTTTGGGGGGTATTTTCTGCTTTAACCCTTTGTATAAATGTAAATTTTTGGGGAAACCAAGCATTTTAGGTAAATTTTTTTATTTTTTTTTACATATGCAAAAGTCGTGAAACACCTGTAGGGTTTTAAGGTTCACTTTACCCCTTGTTACGTTCCCCGAGGGGTCTAGTTTCCAAAATGGTATGCCATGTGTTTTTTTTTTTGCTGTCCTGGCACCATAGGGGCTTCCTAAATGCGGCATGCCCCCAGAGCAAAATTTCCTTCAAAAAAGCCAAATGTGACTCCTTCTCTTCTGAGACCTGTAGTGCGTCAGCAGAGCACTTTTCACCCCCATATGGGGTGTTTTCTGAATCGGGAGAAATTGGGCTTCAAATTTTGGGGGGTATTTTCTGCTATTACCCTTTTTAAAAATGTAAAACTTTAGGGAAACCAAGCATTTTAGGTAAAAAAAATTTTTTTTTTTTTTTTTTACATATGCAAAAGTCGTGAATCACCTGTGGGATATTAAGGTTCACATTACCCCTTGTTACGTTCCCCGAGGGGTCTAGTTTCCAAAATGGTATGCCTTGTGGGTTTTTTTGCTGTTCTGGCACCATAGGGGCTTCCTAAAGGTGACATGCCCCCCAAAAACCATTTGACGCTCCTTCCCTTCTGAGCCCTCTACTGCGCCCGCCGAACACTTTACATAGACATATGAGGTATGTGCTTACTCGAGAGAAATTGGGTTTCAAATACAAGTAAAAATTTTCTCCTTGTTACCCCTTGCAAAAATTCAAAAATTGGGTCTACAAGAACATGCGAGTGTAAAAAATGAAGATTGTGAATTTTCTCCTTCAGTTTGCTGCTATTCCTGTGAAACCCGTAAAGGGTTAAAACGCTTACTGAATGTCATTTTGAATACTTTCGGGGGTGCAGTTTTTATAATGGGGTCATTTATGGGGTATTTCTAATATGAAGACCCTTCAAATCCACTTCAAACCTGAACTGGTCCCTGAAAAAAAGCGAGTTTCAAAATTTTGTTAAAAATTGGAAAACTGCTGCGGAACTTTGAAGCCCTCTGGTGTCTTCCAAAAGTAAAAACTCATCAATTTTATGATGCAAATATATATAGTAGACATATTGTATATGTGAATTAAAAAAAAATTATTTGGAATATCCATTTTCCTTACAAGCAGAGAGCTTCAAAGTTAGAAAAATGCAAAATTTTCAAATTTTTCATCAAATTTTGGAATTTTTCACCAAGAAAGGATGCAAGTTACCAAAAAATGTTACCACTACGTTAAAGTAGAATATGTCACGAAAAACAATCTCGGAATCAGAATGATAACTAAAACCATTCCAAAGTTATTAATGTTTAAAGTGACAGTGGTCAGATTTGCAAAAAATGGCCGAGTCCTTAAGGTGAAAAAGGGCTCAGTCCTTAAGGGGTTAACCTAGGTGAAAATCTGGGGTAACACCAGCATTTTAGAGTTAAAAATGAAAATGTTCACATTCAACCACATGCAAACCTCCAGCTGTTGCAAAGCTACAACTCCCAGCATGTCCAGACAGCAAATGGCGGTCTGGGCATGCTGGGAGTTGTAGTTTTGCAAGATCTGGATGGCCACAGATTAGAGAGCTATGTGCAGTGATCTGAAAACTGTGGATCTCCAGATGTTTCAAAATTACAACTCCCAGCATGCCCAGACAGCAAACGGCTATCTGGATATGCTGGGAGTTGTAGTTTTGCAACAGCTGGAGGTCAACAATTGAGTGACCACTAGCCTAAGGGTATGGCCACATATGGCAGAAATGCTAAATCATGTAGATTTTCCACTGTACATTTTGGTGCAAGAGGATGCTGAAAAGAAATGTTCCCCAGACAGCTGCCAGAGCGAGCATAGAGATTGGGAAAAGCTGAGTACATGAGAGTTTGGGTTTGCATAAATCTGGAAAAGCTGGGTACATGAGAGTGTAGAAATCGGGAAAAGCTAAGTACATGAGATTGTAGGGTTTGCATAAATCTGGAAAAGCTGAGTACATGAGTGTAGGGTTTGCAGAAATCTGTGTCCAGGCTGAATACATAAGAGTGTAGGGTTTGAATAAATATGTGTCCAGGCTGAGTACACAAGAGTGTAGGGTTTGCAGAAACCTGTGTCCAGGCAGTAAGGGTGCAAAATGGTGAGGTCCGGAGGTCACACGTCTGCATGAGAGAAATTAGTCACTCCCTCTCATCTCCCCCTCCCGGAGGATCAAAGACGCGGGTCTGCATGGGGCAAGAAGCCAGAGCAGGGGGAGAGAGGATGTGCACAGCTCCCCTTCCCTCCCCCTGCTCTCTCTCTCTCCCCCTTCTCTGGCTTATTTTCCCCCTGGAAACTTGCATCTTCCTTGTGCAGACCTGCGTCCTCCGAAGACAGAGCAGGGGAAGAGGAGCTGAGGGAGCTCTGTACGTCCTCTCTCCCCCTGCTCTGGCTTCTTTCTATGTGTGATGGGGACATACTGCACGGGCTGGGGAAAAGGGGGGGACATCACAGACTGGGTATGAATTCTATGTGTGAAGGGGGACATACTGCATGGGCTGGAGAAAAGGGGGGTGATATCACAGACTGGGGATGATTTCTATGTGTGAAGGGGACATACTGCATGGGCTGGGGATAGGGGGGTGACATCACAGATTGGGGATGATTTCTATATATATATGTGAAGGGGACATACTGCAAGGACTGGGGATAAGAGGGGGGACATCACATACTGGGGATGATTTCTATGTGTGGAGGGGACATACTGCACGGGCTGGGAATAAGGAGGAGGATATCACAGACTGGGGATGATTTCTATATGTGAAGGTGACATACTACATGGACTTGTGATAAGGGAGGGGGGACATCACAGACTGGGGATAATTTCTATGTGTGAAAGAGGGGGGGGGGCAGGACTCCTGAATGACACGTGCTGGGAGTTGTAGTTTCCCAACCAGGGGATGCTGGGAGTTGTAGTTTTGGAACACCTGGAGGCACCCTGGTTAGGAAACACTGGTGTATGCCCTGTAGAGGTGTGGTGAACTACAACCCTTAGGAGACTACTGAGAGACAATAGAGGTGTTGGTGAACTACAGTGGGGATCAAAAAGTTGGGCACCCCAGGTAAAAATTTGTATTAATGTGTATAAAGAAACCAAGGAAAGATGGAAAAATCTCCAAAAGGCATCAAATTACAGATTAGACATTCTTATAATGTCAACAAAAGTTAGATTTTATTTCCATAATTTACACTTTCAAAATAACAGAAAACAAAAAAATGGCGTCTGCAAAAGTTTGGGCACCCAGCAGAGTTAATATGCCCCCTTTGGCAAGTATCACAGCTTGTAAACGCTTTTTGTAGCCAGCCAAGAGTCTTTCAATTCTTGTTTGATGTATCTTTGCCCATTCTTCTTAACAAAAGTCTTCCAGTTCTTTGAGATTTCTGGGCTGTCTGTCACGCACTGCTCTTTTAAGGTCTATCCATAGATTTTCAATTATGTTGAGGTCAGGAGAAAGTGAAGGCCATGGCAAAACCTTCAGTTTACGCCTCTTGATCTAATCTCGTGAGATTAGAAGATCTTCCCTGTGCCACTTGCTGCAAAACAACCCCAAAGCTTGATTGATCCACCCCCATGCTTAACAGTTGGACAGAGGTTCTTTTCATTAAATTCTGTTCCCCTTCTTCTCCAAACGTACCTTTGCTCATTCCGGCCAAAAAGTTCAATTTTAACCTCATCGGTCCACAGAACTTGTTTCCAAAATGCATCAGGCTTGTCTATATGTTGATTTGCAAAGTTAAAACACTGATTTTTGTGGTGAGGATGTAGAAGAGGTTTTCTTCTGATGACCCTTGAAGACCATAAGTATCTCTTTATAGTGGAATAAAGTACCACAACTTTGATTGTGCAGTCAAACATGGGTTTTGACTTGTTTTTCTCACAATCCTGCGAGCTGTTCTGTCTGATATTTTCTTGGTCTTCCAGATCTTGCTTTAACTTCCACTGTTCCTGATGACTGCCATTTCTTAATTACATTCCGAACAGAGGATATTGACATCTGAAAACGTTTTGCTATCTTCTTATAGCCTTCTCCAGCTTTGTGAGCGTCAACTATTTTCAGTTTCAGATTTCTAGACAACTGCTTAGAAGAACCCATGGTGCTGATTGTTGGGGCAAGGTCAGATGAGTCTGGGCATTTAAAACCTTTGAAATTGACATCACCTGGTCTTCCCAGATGATGATTGAGAACAATCCATGACACTGGCAGGTCTCAGCTTTGCAAAGGGGGCAGTGCATGCTATAAATTATGCAGGGTGCCCAAACTTTTGCAGACACCATTTTTTTGTTTTCTGTTATTTTGAAAGTGTAAATGATGGAAATAAAATTAACTTTTGTTGACATATTATAAGAATGTCTAATCTGTAATTTGATGCCTTTTGGAGATTTTTCCATCTTTCCTTGGCTTCTTTATGCACATTAATACAAATTTTTACCTGGGGTGCCCAAACTTTTGATCCCCACTGTACAACCCCCAGGAGACAGGAGACTGCAGAGGTAGCATGCTGGTGTTATACCACAGATTTAAGACTCCTGAATGACACATGCTGGGAGTTGTAGTGTGCCTTTTGTGTGTGTATTTCAGTGTATAGTCACCAAACACAGAGGCCAAAAAATGTGGTATAAAAAGTAACTATTCTTTACTAGTCATATGTTAACCCCTTAAGGACCAAGGACATTCTGGAACGTCCCCACACCCTGGGCTTTAAGGACCAAGGACGTTCCAGAACGTCCTGGTGTTTCTCCGGTCTCTGCCGCGCGCCGGGCAGAGATCGGAACGACATTCCTGCTGAAATTCTTCAGCAGGCATGCCGTGCAAACCCCCCCATGTCGACGGTCGCAGAAAATCGCATGTCAATCCAGACATTTTCTCCTATTCCGGGCTTATCAGGTCTCTGGTGACCCGATCACCCAGAAAATTGTGATGATCTGACCTGTCAGTGACAGCCCAGATCATCCTGAAGGGTAGGAGTGAAGTCGCAATGCTGCGATTTCCTCCTATCCCCTGCCATTGGTCAGAATTGATTCTGACCAATGGCAGAGCAGGACAGGGGGTTGCCATGGCAACCCACCATTCTGGCCACCCCTGGATGTCGAGGGGATCGTGGGAAGAAGATGGAGGTTGGTACCTGCAGGAGAAGATGCCTGGAGACCCCGATCGTTGCTGGAGACTGCTGGATCCTGGGTCAGGTAGGGAAACTACTGTGGGGGAGGGGGGAATTGAAAGTGAAAGTAAAGTGATCTTTACTGTGGCAACCACTAGGAAGGCCAAAATGCAACTCCCAGCATGCCCAGACAGACAAAGGCTGTCTGGGCATGCTTGGAGTTGTAGTTTTGCAACATCTGGAGGGTCACAGTTTGGAGACCACTGTTACAGTGGTGCCCAAACGGTAGCCCTCCAGATGTTGCCAAACGACAACTCTCAGCATGCCTAGACTGCCCAGGCATGCTGTGAGTTGTAGTTCTGTAACATCTGTCCCTTCAGATTTAGCAATTTTCATGAAATTTTTGAAAATTTCTGCTTTACTTTGAAGCCCTCTAATCTTTTCAAAAAGCAAAAATATGTCAATTTTATGATGCCAACATAAAGTGGACATATTGTATTTGTGAATAAAAATTTAATTTATTGGGAATATCCATTTTCCTTACAAGCAGAGAGCTTCTAAGTTAGAAAAATGCAACATTTTCAAAATTTTCATGAAATTTGGGGATTTTTCACCAAAAAAGGATGCAAGTAACGCCGAAAATTTACCACCAAAATAAAGTAGAATATGTCACGAAAAAACAATCTCAGAATCAGAATGATAACTAAAAGCATCCCAGAGTTATTAATGTTTAAAGTGACAGTGGTAAGATGTTCAAAAAATGGCTGGGTCCTAAGGTGTAAAATGGCTGGGTCCTTAAGGGGTTAAAAACATAATTAGATCAAAAAATGGTAAAAAAAAAAAAAAGACAGAATACACATACAAATAGAACAAGAGGTGAGTATATCATGGACGAAATAAAGCGCATAAGTATGCAAGGAGTAGGTGTCACCATAGTAATGGGGCACTTATAGTGTGTGCAGGTACTGCAAAGGTTAGGCACACCATGTACAAATGTTTGTACCAAAGAAATGGGTAAAGTCTATGCAACAAATCAACAAATAGCAGGCTGAAAGGGAGAAAAGACAGCATAAGAATGAACAAGTTAGGCCATATACCAGATACCTCACCTCACCCCGATCGGGTTTTCGCTGATATGCTTTCTCAAGGGGTGTGTCTCAATATCGGGAACAGCAACCTTATATATCCTAAGCCAGCCAATCAAAGAGGTTACCTGTATCGCATGTCCTGCTCGATATGAGCCCCGCTTCCTAGTTAGTATAATGCCGGATGTATTCCTGGCGTGGTGTAGTGACGTACATCTCATGCGCAGGATGCAAGCAAATGCCGAGCGCTCATGCCGGGGGATGTCTCGCACATCGTGAGACCTTGCTTGCATCCTGCGCATGAGATTTACGTCACTACACCACGCCAGGAATACATCCGGCATTATGCTAACTAGGAAGCGGGGCTTATATCGAGCAGGACATGCGATACAGGTAACCTCTTTGATTGGCTGGCTTAGGATATATAAGGTTGCTGTTCCCGATATTGAGACACGCCCCGTGAGAAAGCATATCAGCGAAAACACGTTCGGGGTGAGTTGAGGTATCTGGTATATGGGTGCATGGCCTAACTTGTTCATTCTACTGCTGTCTTTTCTCCCTTTCAGCCTGTTATTTGTTGCATAGACTTTACCCATTTCTACGGTACAAACATTTGTACATGGTGTGCCTGACCTTTGCAGTACCTGCACACTATAAGTGCCCCATTACTACGGTGACTCCTACTTCTTGCATACTTATGCTCTTTATTTCGTCCATGATATACTCACCTCTTGTTCTATTTGTATGTGTATTCTGTCTTTTTTACCATTTTTTGATCTAATTATGTTTTTAACATATGACTAATGAAGAATTGTTACTTTTTATACCACATTTTTGGCCTCTGTGTTTGGTGACTATATTGATTTGGCCTGTGGTCTATTATGACTTAGTGCCTTTATAAGGTTTTTTGCTTACAATAGTCCAGTGTATCCCAACCAAGGCTGAGTTATATTAGTGTGCTGTGTATAACGCAAGTTTCCTGGGGCTGCAAGGGGGAGGACGAACTGCATGGGCTGGTTTCTGCTTTTTCATGGGATGTTCATTAGCCCCATAAAGGTGACATAGTATGTGCCGTGTAACATAGTTCATACGGTTGAAAAAAGTCCATCAAGTTCAAACTATATCCCTAATGAGTCCCAACTGAGTTCATCCAGAGGAAGGCAAAAAAAAAATAATCATACTAGAGGAAAAAAAAACTGTATTGTTCCCTGATATATTTGTACATAGTTATTAGGTCTCCCCTAAGCCTTCTTTCATCTAAACTAAATAACCCCAATTCTGATAATCTTTCTGGGTACTGTAGTCCTCCCATTCCCCGTATTACCCTGGTTGTCTGTCTTTGAACCCTCTCCAGCTCCACTATATCTTTCTTGTACACTGGTGTCCAGTACTGTACACAGTATTCTGTGTGTGGTCTGACTAGTGATTTGTACAGCGGTAGAATTATTTCCTTGTCGTGGGCTTCTATGCCCCTATTGATGCACCCCATGATTTTATTTGCCTTGGCAGCAGTTGCCCGACACTGGTCACTGCAGCTAAATTTACTATCAACTAAAACTCCCAAGTCCTTTTCCACGTCAGTCGTCCCAAGTGGGCTCCCATTTAATACATAATCCCAGTCCGGATTTTTCCTCCCCATGTGCATTACCTTACATTTATCAGTGTTGAACCTCATCTGCCACTTCCTAGCCCAAGCCTCCAACCTATCCAGATCCATTTGTAACAGTGCCCTGTCCTCTATTGTGTTTACCGCTTTACAGAGTTTAGTATCATCTGCAAAGATTGCTACTTTACTATTCAACCCCTCTACAAGGTCATTAATGAAAATATTAAATATGACAGGACCCAATACTGACCCCTGTGGTACCCCACTAGTAACAGTCACCCAATCAGAATAAGTACCATTAATAACCACACTCTGTTTCCTATCATTTAGCCAGTTACTTACCCACTTACACACATTCTCCCCCAGCCCCATCCTTCTCATTTTATTCACCAACCATTTATGTGGAACCGTATCAAATGCTTTGGAAAAATCGAGATATACAACATCCAGCGATTCCCCCTGGTCCAGTCTGGAGCTTATCTCCTCAGGACCGATCCTTCATAAACCCATGCTGATATGGAGTCATACATTTATTTGTATCAAGATATTCCAAAATAGCATATCTTAGAAAACCCTCAAACAATGGTTAAACTACAGTGGTTAAACTGACAGGCCTATAATTTCCGGGGTCACCTTTTGTCCCCTTTTTAAATATTGGCACCACATTTGCCATGCACCAGTCCTGGGGAACAGTCCCTGTTACTATAGAGTCCATGAATATTAAAATAGGGGTCTGTCCACTACACCACTCAACTCCTTTAGAACACGGGGGTGAATGCCATCTGGAACTGGTGATTTGTCTTTTTTGATTTTTTGTAGGCGGCACTGTACTTCTTCCTGGGTTAGACAGGTGACCTGTACAGGGGAGTTTACCTTATCACACTGTATTTCACCTGGCATTTAATTTTTCTCGGTGAACACAGTGGAGAAGAATTTGTTCAATATACTTGCTTTTTCCTGATCCCCGTTTATAATTTCTTCTTTATCATTTTTTAAGGGGCCTACACTTTCATTTTTGACCTTTTTGCTATTTATATAGTTAATAAAAAACATTTTGGGGTTAGTTTTACTCTCTTTGGCAATGAGTTTTTCTGTCTCTAGTTTTGCGGCTTTTATCTGTTTTTTACATATTTTACATTTTTCTCTATGGGGGGCATTTACTAATCTTTTACTATGTAGTCTGGTTTTTACCCTGTTTTTTTCTACTTCATTTTTGACTATGTGCGACAAATTTACTAAATTGCTGCACGGCATTAATAAATTTGGCACACATAGGCAAAAGTGGGAAATTTACTTCATGTAGTAGAAAAAATAGTCTGTTCCTTTTTCCTGCTGTCTGAATAGGTTTGGCTGCTGGTTTCCTTCTGGATCTTTTGTTTTTGAGTTTTTTTTAGCTTTTTCACCACATCTAAATAATTCAATAACTACAGTGGTCCCTCAAGTTACAATATTAATTGGTTCCAGGAAAACCATTGTAAGTTGAAACCATTGTATGTTGAGACCATAACTCTATGGAAACAGGGTAATTGGTTCTAAAGGCACCAAAATGTCATCCAAAAATAGGAAAAAGTGACAAAGAAAAATAAGTAGATAACTGATATAGATAAAGCAAATCCTTACATATAAAAGTAAGAAAGATCTGCTGGGAGCTGTAAATCACTGTCTATGTCAGTGTTTCCCAAGCAGGGAGCCTCCAGCTGTTGCAAAACTATAACTCCCAGCATGCCTGGACAGCCAAAGGCTGTCCGGGCATGCTGGGAGTTGTAGTTTTGCAAAAAATGGGGCCACCCTGCTTGGCAAACACTGGTCTATGTAGAGGACAGGAGCTTCTTCAGGGGTCCTGTACAGTACAGGCAATGTCCAAAACAAGTAATGGAGTTGCCCTCACCTGGTGTCCAAAAGAGCAGCTAACCCTGATACAGGTAAAGTGTACAGAACATGTAATACCAGTCAGTGCATACACTTCAGTAATACAGGGGTTTTACCAGTGAATGCCCATTTTGATTGGTTGGTTCTTCCAGCCATTGACACGTTTTACAGATCTGGACTGTCTGTAGCATTGTATGTTGAGTCTGGTTTCAACTTACGATGGTCCAGAAAAGACCATTGTATGTTGAAACTATTGTATGTTGAGGCCATTGTAAGTTGAGGGATCACTGTAAATTGTAGTCATGGCTCAGAAGTGGTAAACGGCGTTTAGTGTGTGTGTGTGTGTGTGTGTTTATTACATTTTTTTAACACAGTTTTTTTCTCCCTAAATGTACTTACACTTTTTTTTTTTTTTGGTTACTTCTTCTACAGATCTGTGTATCCTGTGGACTCCTTCGGATTCGGTGGACCAGCGTTTTTCTTTGCTTGATGTTAATAAAATGGTTAACGAGGGCTTGTGGGGGAGTGTTTTTTGTAATAAATTTTTTTTAAAACCTGTTGTGTTTTATTTTTATTTTACTTTACTAGACAGGCTTAGTAGTGGAAGCTGTCTTATAGACTGAGTCCATTACTAAGCCGGGCTTAGCGTTAGCCACAAAAACAGCTAGCGCTAACCCCCAATTATTACCCCGGTACCCAACACCACAGGGGTGCCGGGAAGAGCCGGTACCAACAGGCCCGGAGCGTCAAAAATGGCGCTCCTGGGCCTAGGCGGTAACAGGCTGGCGTTATTTAGGTTGGGGAGGGCCAGTAACAATGGTCCTCGCCCACCCTGGTAACGTCAGGCTCTTACTGTTTGGTTGGTATTTGGTTGAGAATAAAAATAGGGGGACCCTATGCGTTTTTTTAATATATTTAATTATTTATTTAAAAAAAAAAACGCATAGGGTCCCCCCTATTTTCATTCTCAGCCAAATACCAACCAAACAGTAACAGCCTGACGTTCCCAGGGTGGGCGAGGACCATTGTTACTGGCCCTCCCCAGCCTAAATAACGCCAGCCTGTTACCGCCTAGGCCCAGGAGCGCCATTTTTGACGCTCCAGGCCTGTTGGTACCGGCTCTTCCCGGCACCCCTGTGGCGTTGGGTACCGGGGTAATAATAGGGGGTTAGCGCTAGCTGTTTTTGTGGCTAGCGCTAAGCCCAGGTTAGTAATGGACTCTGTCTATAAGACAGCTTCCACTACTAAGCCTGTCTAGTAAAGTAAGAAAAAAACACAACAGGTTTTAAAAAATTTTTATTACAAAAAACACTCCCCCACAAGCCCTCGTTAACCATTTTATTAAAATCAAACAAAGAAAAACGCTGGTCATCGAAGTAGTCCACCGAATCCGAAGGAGTCCACAGGATAAACGGATCTGAAATGAGAAGAAAACAAAAAAAATGGGTTAGTACATTTATTATCACCTGCTCACACATCTCCCGCCCCGCACGACTACAACTGCCAGCATGCCCTTACAGTAAGGACATGCTGGGAGTTGTAGTTGTGTGGTGCAGGAGATGTGTGAGCAGGTGATAATAAATGTGACAAGCTTGTCCCCTGCCCCCAGCTGCAGGACTACAACTCCCAGCATGCCCTTACAGTAAGGTGGGGCGGAGGCCGGGCACAGTGTTTCCCAACCTGGGACTTGTAGTTTTGCAACATCTGGAGGCACCCTGGTTGGGAAACACTGTTTTAGGCCAGTGTTTCCCAACCAGGGTGCCTCCAGATGTTGCAAAACTACAAGTCCCAGCATGCCTGGACAGTCAAAGGCTGTCTAGGCATGCTGGGAGTTGTAGTTTTGCAACATCTGGAGGCAACCTGGCTGGGAAACACTGGCCTAAAACAGTGTTTCCCAACCAGGGTGCCTCCAGATGTTGCAAAACTACAAGTCCCAGCATGCCTGGACAGTCAAAGGCTGTCTAGGCATGCTGGGAGTTGTAGTTTTGCAACATCTGGAGGCAACCTGGCTGGGAAACACTGGCCTAAAACAGTGTTTCCCAACCAGGGTGCCTCCAGATGTTGCAAAACTACAAGCCCCAGCATGCCTGGACAGTCAAAGGCTGTCCAGGCATGCTGGGAGTTGTAGTCTTGCAACAACTGGAGGCACCCTGGTTGGGAAGCCTGCGCAACTTACCGGCTTCCGTAGGATCCAGCGCTGCACGACACTGCCGCGCGACGATCTCCGACAGCGATCGTCGCTGGAGCCTCGGAAGGGTAAGTGAACCTCTTCGCCGGTCCCCTTCAGCTGTTTAGTTTTGCAACAGCTGGAGGACTACAGTTTACAGACCACAAACCAGGGGTCTGCAAACTGTGGCCCTCCAGCTGTTGCAAAACTACAACTCCCAGCATGCCTGGACAGCCAATGGCTGTCCAGGCATGCTGGGAGTTGTAGTCTTGCAACATCTGGAGGCACCCTGGTTGGGAAACACTGTTTTAGGCCAGTGTTTCCCAGCAAGGGTGCCTCCAGCTGTTGCAAAACTACAACTCCCAGCATGCCCGGACAGCCAAAGGGTGTCCAGGCATGCTGGGAGTTGTAGTCTTGCAACATTTGGAGGCACCCTGGTTGGGAAGCTTGCGCAACTTACCGGCTTCTGTAGGATCCAGCGCTGCACGACACTGCCGCGCGACGATCTCCGTCAGCGATCGTCGCTGGAGCCTCGGAAGGGTAAGTGAACTTCTTCGCCGGTCCCCTTCAGCTGTTTAGTTTTGCAACAGCTGGAGGACTACAGTTTACAGACCACACACCAGTGGTCTGCAAACTGTGGCCCTCCAGCTGTTGCAAAACTACAACACCCAGCATGCCCTGACAGCCAAAGCCTATGGCTCTCAGGGCAGGAGCCCGGGCTGACATTACAGTGCAGCCGCCCGGGCTCCTCATACTGCCTCCCCGCTACCCCCCTTGTCTCCCGTCCGGGCTCCTCACACGGCCTCCCCGCTACCCCCCCCCCCCCCTCCCCTTGTCTCCCGCCCGCGCCGCTCAGCTCCCGCTGCTACAAGACTACAACTCCCAGCGTGTCCTCACTGTAAGGCCATGCTGGGACTTGTAGTCTTGCAACAGCAGACAGATGGGAGTTGTGTGGCGCTGGCAGGTGAGAGGGATGGGATGTAAATCGCTGCAGTGTCCCGGTAGCGCAGTGAGGGCAGCGGGGAGAAAGTATGTCGGAGCCCGGGCGGCAGCAGCTTTTCCTGCTCCATGTTGGAGCTGGAGTAAATTTAGTCAATTTTTACGGCCGTTGCGACAGTTTATTGCGCAACTGCGACTGTCTCAGTTAATAAATTCCTGACCACTGCAAGTCAAAACTGAAAACTTGCGTAAATTAAGCGGGAAAAAAAAATTTGACTTTCTAGCTCTTGCTAGGGAAAGTCGCACAATTTATAGGGTAGGCGCAATTGCGACAATTTTGCGCCAAAAATAGTCAGAAAAAAATGACTAAACCCCTTAGTAAATGCCCCCCAATATCTTTTTAATGCTTTTTCACTTCCATCCTCTTTTAGTAGTATAAATGCTTTATTTTTGTCATTTATTGCTCCCTTAACGTTTTTATTCATCCATATTGGTTTTCTTTTATTTCTGACCCTTTTATTCCCATAAGGTAAATATATCTTACAGTGAGAGTTTAAGATATTTTTAAAAGTCTCTCATTTAGTGTCAGTATTCTTGTTTTTGAGGACATTACCCCATTATATATTGGTAAGGGCTTCTCTGAGCTGGTCAAACTTTACCTTCCTAAAGTTCATTGTTTTTGTGGCCCCTCGAGAGATTCCCTTATTGAAGAACAAGTTATAATGTATTATATTATGATCACTATTTCCTAGGTATCCTTCTACTTGAACATTAGTTAATCTGTCAGGTCTGTTGGTTAATATAAAGTCCAGTAGGGTGACCGCTCTGGTCGGGCCCTGCACTATTTGGAACAGATAATTGTCTTTAGCTATAATCAGAAACCTTTTTCCTTTACGAAATTCACAGGTCTCGGTCTCCCATTTTATATCAGGATAGTTAAAGTCCCCTATTATTATCATCTCATTCTGATTTGCTGCCTTGTTTATTTGCCTCAATTGATCTTCTGCTTCTTCCAATTTTATTATTTTTATCTTCATATATCTCTACCCATAAGGACTCCACATTATCATTTCCCTCCCGTATATCCTCCCGCAGTGTGGCCTTCAGACTGGACTTTACATAAAGACAAACTCCTCCCCCTTTCCATTTTGTCCAATCCTTCCTGAATAGACTATAACCCTGTATGTTGACCGCCCAGTCACAGCTATCGTCCAAACAAGTTTCTGTTATACCCGCTATGTTATAATTCTCATCAGACATCATCCACTCCAGTTCATCAGTTTTATTGGTCAGACTTCTGGCATTAGTCAACATGCAATTCAATGGCATATGTTTTTTCTTCCTTTGAAGCCTATCCCTATTAACTATTCTAACCCCTCCCTCCGCTCCACCCCCAGGTACATTAAAAGTCCCTCCCCCCTCTCTATCTACACTATCTTCCCTCTCTATGCTGTAGGTCCCCCCCCCCCCCAGTCCCTAGTTTTAACACTCTCCCACCCTTCTAGTCATCTTCTCCCCAAGCACAGCTGCACCCTCCCCATTGAGGTGCAGCCCGTCCCTATGGTAGAGGCGGTAACCGACAGCAAAGTCAGCCCAGCTCTCTATGAACCCAAACCCCTCCTTCCTCAACTAGCTTCTGAGCCACTTGTTTACCTCCCTGATCTCCCGCTGCCTCTCTCGTGTGGCTCGTGGTACAGGTAATATTTCAGAAAATATTACCTTGGAGGTCCTTGCCTTAAGCTTGCGGCCTAAGTCCCTGAATTAATTTTTAAGGACATTCCACCTACCTCTTACTTTGTCATTGGAGCCAATATGTACCATGACTACTGGGTCCTCTCCAGCCCCACCCAGCAACCTGTCAACTCAATCCGTGATGTGCTGAACTCAAGCGCCAGGAACACAACACACTGTTCGTCGATCTCGGTCTTTGTGACAGACCGTGCTGTCTGTCCCCCTAATAATTGCGTCCCCCACTATGAGTACCTGTCTAGCCTGTCCTGCACTCCTCCCTCCTTACTGGAGCCGACCCCCCCCCCCCCCCCCCCTGACAGTCAGAGGCAGAGTCCGGCTGCAGTACAGCTAGCTATGGAATGGCATCCCCCTCATCTGCCAACCGGGCGAACTTGTTGGGGTGTGCCAGTTCAGGGCTAGCGCCTCTGACACTTTTCCCTCTACCCCGTTTTCTAACTGTAACCCAGCTAACTGCCTGACCGTCCTGTACCTCCGTCCCACTATCCTCCCCCACCTCTACCCCAGAGAGTGCTTGCTCAGTGAGCAGGAGACTCCTCTCCAAGTTGTCAATGCGTCTGTGTTGCCAGTTGCTCCTCTAGATCCAGGATCTGGGCTTCCAAATAAACAAACCGCACACACCCTGCACAACAATATGCACCCTCAAACTGCTGTTCAAGGATTGCATACATTGAACAGGATGTACACCTGACTGCATGTTCCAACATGGAGGCCATCTAGTTATGGGGATTTCACAGATTAATCGCCAAAAACAGACAGTTAATATTACAAATTAATTCTATGTAGTCCTTGTGAGTTAAAGTCTCTACAGTGTAAGTAAAGTAACACTCACAGCGATCGCAAACTCCTGCTTTCAAACTCTCAGATTTCTAACTCTCTTAGAAATGCCACTCTTTGAAAGGCCCACTCACAGACAGAGCACGCTCAGATAGAGTCAAAGTCTAAGATTTATACACCTGTGTGTGACTAACTACCCCTCCCCCTAGAGGTACACTGAAGAAAAAAAAAAGGTGAGAAGGCTGTTTAGATTCTAGATTCTATATATATATTAGTGTGCTGTGTATAACACAGGTTTCCTCGGGCTGCAAGGGGGAGGAAAAACTGCACAGGCTGGTTTCTGCTTTTTCATGTGGTGTTCATTAGCCCCATAAAGAGGCATGGGGCTCATACAAAAAAGCAGAAATGCACAGGGTTCATACAGGGGATCATAAATGCATGGGGTTCATACAGGGAAGCAGAGATGCATGGGGTTCATACAGGGATGCAGAGATGCACAGGGTTTTTACAGAGGCCTTCATGTCAGCGTTCATTGCACAGCAGCTTTGAGAGGAAATCATGCCAGGAGGGACGTACAGGCAAAATAGCACTGTAGCATGTACATCTTCATCCAGAGGAAATTGAGAAGGAGGGGAAAACACATTTTGGTGGCGGCTGCTAATTGAAATGTACACTTACAGAATTCTGTAAGTGGAGTTTTAGATTAAATCATTATCCTGTCAAGGACCAAGGGCGTAACTGTATGCCTCAGCGTTTCCATTCACCACCAGTAACCGGGTGTTGAACGGAACTGGATGCCTGCTGAAATCGTTCAGCGGGCATCTCATGCCAATGCCTGGGGACCCCTGACCCAATGCCCCCCTCCGATGTTGGTCAATTCAGACCGGAGATATGCGGCGATTCCAGGTCATATGGGTCTCCCGTGACCCGGTAAATAAAGGTGTTCGGGGCTGTCCAAGACAGCTTCAATCACACTGAAGTGATAGGAGTATGGTGGCAGGTGTGCCACCCCTCCTATCTCTGCTATTGGTCGGTCAGAAGCGACCGACCAATAGCAGAACGAGGAGATGTCGCGAGGGTTAAAGTTCAGTTCCCCCGTTCTGCCCACCCACGGTAGTCCGGGCAAGAGCGATTGCGTGTGGCGATGCTCCTCTAGGTGTGGAGGGCGGTAATCATGCTGTTGACGGGAGCCAGGAGGTAAGTAGTTGCCTACCAACATCTGTAGGGCCACAGTTTGGAGATCACTGTGCAGTGGTCTTTAAATTGTGGCCATCAAGATCTTACATAACTACAACTCCCAGCATGCACGAACAGCAAATGGCTGTCTGGGCATACTGAGAGTTGTATTTGTGTGCCTCCAAATGTTGCATATCTAAAACTCCCAGCATTCCCTTCGGCTATCAGTGCATGCTAGGAGTTGTAGTTTTGCCACAGCTGGAGGCACACTGGTGAGGAAACACCCAGTTAGGTAACAGAACCTAACTCAGTGCTTCCCCACCAGTGTTCCTCCAGCTGTTGCAAAAATACAACTCCCAGCATGTTAGGTCTGTCAATGCATGCTGGGAGTTGTAGTTATGCAAGATCTGGATGGCCACAAATTAGAGACATGATCTCCAAACTGTGGCCCTCCAGATGTTGGTAGGCAACTACTCGCCTCCTGGCTCCCCTCAACAGCACAATTGCCGCCCTCCACACCTAGAGGAGGATCGCCACTTGCAATCGGTAAGGGACCTCCACCGCTGCTCACATCACAGTTCCCCCGCTCTGCCCGGACTACTGTGGGTGGGCAGAGCGGGGGAACTGAACTTTAACCCTCACGCCACCTCCTCCATCTGCTATTGGTCGGTCGCTTCTGACCAACCAATAGCAGAGATAGGAGGCCCCCAGGCATTGGCACGGGATGCCCGCTGAACGATTTCAGCAGGCATCCTGTTCTGTTCGCCGCCCGGTTACCGTTGTGGTAGATTAAACTCATCGTTCTTGTACATAATGTATATACCGAAGCATAGAGAAATAACTCAGAGCCATTGTGCTTTAGCGTTCTGTGTGCTGTCCACTGGCTTTATTTCAAATTGTTCAAGCTTATATCACCTTTGTCATTAACATAAGTTCCCACCCCCTGCTAGGGGGAAAGGCATGCCACTCCTCAGTTTTTCCCGGGCTCTCTTTGTTCAAAATCTTCAGACGATGGGAGGGGTGATATGAGAGAGAGCAGATAGGGGAGGAGTGGACAAATAACAGGAATGTGGAGTCTTCACCCTAAATTGGCATTTTACATATACAGTATATAAGATTTATATATATACACACATATAAATCTATCACAGTCCCCCCTAAAATGACCAATTTTCCCTTTCCCTAATTTCCATCATCCTAACTCATCTGCCCCAATGTGTTTTCTCGAACGTTTCACTGTACTTTAGGCGACCCATGGCTTATCCATGGACCCCCTTAGCCTCAGACTTTACACATATGGAGTCAGATGCTGTCCCTATGGGTCACTGGTGTTATAGATGGCATTGAAGCTCTGTAATGGGGTATAGGCTTCATCTGTAATCTCAAAGTCCACATTTGTCATCACTGGCGTGGTATTCTTGTCGGTCGTCTCACATTTCTTGTTTAGGCAAAACACAACACACAACAAAGCAAGATTATTAGAATTATGAATATGATTATTCCTTTTACACCATACATATCTAATGCCGTACCATTTTGGAATATTATAGCGGATGTGACTCTTAATTGTTCGGTCTAACCTTGAAGAGCATTTACAAAGAAATGTATTAATCTTAGTTGGTTATAATATATATATATAATTAATTTTACTCATGGAAATCTGGGATATTATTGACTCAACTCCGTCTTTTTATTTGACTTCTAGTTATAAAACTCATCTGGGACCCCCCTTGGGACTCCTTTAACATCAATATACACAAAGGGATCAAAACTCCCAGCAGGGGCTGCACGTTTTCCTCTAAAGTGTGGTGTAGATTTCTTTGTAGGTTCGTTAATGGAAGTGTGTATAGGCAGACGTGTCTTGACTAATGTGTATTCCCATGTTTAATTCCTTTCTAATTTAACTCTAAACTTCATATCCCCAAGTATCCCATACTTTACGATAGTTACCATTTACTCATCCGGCTAGCTAGGTCTATCCTTTCTATAATCTTACACCAAGTATTCCTTTCCTTTATAAAATTATTACTCAATGAAATACTTGTTGCACCCCGCTATTTGTACATGTTCACCTACTGATTCTCCTCATACAACGTCACATCCTAACAATCCGTTGTGATTATCTTTCCCTTGGGAACAACCATGGTTATGCACAGACATAGATTTAACAGTTATCAGAGATACATCTATACGGGATCATCATATGCCATCTTCTCTTTCCTTATTTATTTCCTGCATAGGTTTTGAAGAAATGGGTGACAATTACAGAATCTGAACTAGGTACAGTTTCACAAAAGGTTCTTAATTGTATACTTTACTGCATCTGTGGTTAGGGATCAGTACAATTAGACAAGGAGATACTGATATTGACCTACCCCAGGCAGTTAGATGAAGTCTACTCATATTCTCTGAAACAGGTAAGATGTTTATGGAGCGTGTTGGTCAGGTACCTTTATTGTTTTTACCTAGGTCATATGTCAGATGTAAATGATGACGTCTGTACAAACCTTCTTTCTGCATTGTTGAATCCTGAGGCGACCCAATGTACTGACATTACTATGCACATAGCTCCCCTCTGCTTAGTGTATGGGGTCATATATGTTACCATGGGGTACAAGACTGCTGGCACATACATTTTCTTACCAACTCTTTCCGGATGCCGTCTTTGCCCTGTACCGCCTCTTTCTTCTTCCATTGGTCTCTCTCAGCATGCATAGCTGGTTTCTGCAAGAGACCTGACCAGAAAATTCCACATTGCCCATCCACCTGTACACTTTGTACCATCATTGTGGGGGAACAGGAGCGCTGCAGCCTTGGCAGCCTCCTTCGCCATTCAATCCCCTTGGCTTCTGGGGCTGTTTCCTTCATGTGTCTCTGATCTTTACGATGGCCATTTTCTCTGGCAGCTCTACGATGGCCACACCCCTACCCCTTAATTCCCTGGTTGAACTTGATGGACATATGTCTTTTTTCGACCGTACTAACTATGTAACTATGTAACTTGAATTACAAATTTACAGATTGGTTCGCTCAAGGATTCAACAACACTCTTGCGTCAATAGGCCCATACTTGTGGGCGGTAATTAAAGTGTACTCATACTCATTGTGTCATACCTTTAGATATCTTACACATCTCAGTGAATACCTTCAACTCTACTTCTCTGAACCACCAGCTCAGATCGAGTAGTTTATTGCAGTAGAACTTCATTCTGCGTGTGGTCACCATATATCCTGTCTTATGTATTACATCTTTACATTACTTAGAACAAACTTACATTTATGACTCAGCATTAACCAAAAAAAACTAATTAGACCAAAAGGGGACTATAGAGGCCAAGGAACACAACTAATTACCTAACCCCAAGGCCGTAGCCTGGGGTGCAAAACACCTCTAAATAGTACCCCCTAAAACATAACTTTTATTATATATATCCAATTAAAATAAAATTAATGTAAACCCAGTGAGATAAATATAAAAAATGGGATGTCAGGTAGGTTAGTGCTTGTGAGATCTGAGCTCCACTGTCAAGGGTTCTGCAGTAGCCCTGTACGCCTACTCTGACACCAACTAAAAACACTAGATTGCCGCCTCTACATGTTTCGCCGTCTCCACGGCGTTGGTTGTTGCCACAGTTTGCCTCTTGAAAACGCCGTGGAGACGGCGAAACTTGTAGAGGCGGCAATCTAGTGATTTTAGTTGGTGTCAGAGTAGGCGTACAGGGCTACTGCAGAACCCTTGACAGTGGAGCAATGATGCTCAGATCTCACAAGCACTAACCTACCTGACATCCCATTTTTAATATTTATCTCACTGGGTTTACATTAATTTTATTTTAATTGGATATATATAATAAAAGTTATGTTTTAGGGGGTACTATTTAGAGGTGTTTTGCACCCCAGGCTACGGCCTTGGGGTTAGGTAATTAGTTGTCAGCATTAACCATGCATTCTCCGATATCCTATCATGGCTCTTGAATTTTTTATTTATTTTATTATTATTTTATTTATTAATTAATTTTTTATTTATTTTTTTGTTTTTTTTAATCTTAAAAGTTCAAGACAATCAACATCTTCATATTACGCTAAATATCATTATAAAGTTATCCACTTAAAATTAATGTTATTCAAATAAAAATAATGTAGAATGTATAGGTATATCACGTTGTGTATGCAGGTACTATAATACATCCAAGTTTAAACAGTAGATTTGTAGTTCCTTCAATTTAATTTGACTGTGTTTCCTTAGACCAAGGCTGTTCTGTCAATCTTCCTATAAGCTCTGCCTTTCTCCTCCCATTCCGCTCTGGTCACCACCCCTTTGAGTCTGGCTTTTTGTCTTTCTTTAGTTTGTACATTCCTCAAAAATTCTTGACCAATCAGTGCCTACATGGAGACATACCTTACACATGTAACATTTAACAATACCAACATTTACAAATAGTTAACATATAACACACACAGACAGGGCCCACATTCTCACCAAAAATAAAATGTAAAAGAATAAAAAATATATACAGAGCTCTTTCAAAAATTGGGGAAAAATCCTCTTCAATGCGCATTATTTATAATCAATAAACCATTAGCTGATTTTAAATGCTTAAAGTAATATTCATTAATTAAACAGTGATCACTTTTTTATTTATTTTATGTTTTATTTTATTCTCCTTGGCCAAACTTCTCTTGTTACTCCTATAATATAATCAGATAGTCAATTGCATTTCCTTATAAATTTCCTTTTTCTTTTTTTTTTATCCATCTTGCATTCCTGCAAAAACAAACTTAATAGATTAATAAAATATCATCAAGTAGTTTCATTGTGACATAATCATGTACATACACAGTTTCACCTAAATCCATTCACTGGTCATACTCCGTGTATTTCTTATTTATCATATATGTTTCAATTGACTAGGTGTGTTAAAAATGGCTGCTGGGGAGTGGAGGTGAGAACTAATTGTATGAACTAAAATGGCTGCTGGGGGAGGAACTTCACTTTTGGGAGTGTAACATTGCTGCCCCCCATAGGAGTGAACACGTGGCAGAGACTAGCAGTCTCATGGAAAGAGAGAGAGGAAAAGGATGAAAGAGAAAGAAACATGGAAAATCTGGGTTATGATCTTAAGGTGTCACTCCATAAGGGATTCTTAGCTCCATAATAATAATAATAATAATATTATACAGACCAATTTTCACACTCCCTCCCCCCTGCTTACTACAAAGACTCTCTTAATTGAAGATATGATAATTCTCACCATCCTGTCACCAGTTTATAAACAAATGTATGTCTGTACATCGGTGTTAACTTCAATACCTAAATATTTGCATCATATTTTCAACCAACACCTTATGCCTATCTATTCGCCTCACATTCTTTTGTCTATCTATATCCATTCAGATGGTTACAATATAACTAACAATATAACTGTTACGCCGAGCGTTCCAGGTCCCTGCTCCTCCCCGGAGCGGCCGCGGCGTTCTCCTCTATGCAGCGCCCCGGTCAGACCCGCTGACCGGGAGCGCTGCACCGACATTCACGATGGGGATGCGATTCGCATAGCGGGACGCGCCCGCTCGCGAATCGCATACCAAGCCACTTACCCGTCCCGGTCCCCGGCTGTCATGTGCTGGCGCGCGCGGCTCCGCTCTCTAGGGCGCGCGCGCCAGCTCTCTAAGATTTAAAGGGCCAGTGCACCAGTGATTGGTGCCTGGCCCAATCAGTCCAATTAGCTTCCACCTGCTCCCTGTCCATATAACCTCACTTCCCTGCACTTCCTTGCCGGATCTTGTTGCCTTGTGCCAGAGAAAGCGTTAGTGTTGTCCAAAGCCTGTGTTCCAGATCTTCTGCTATCCTCATTGACTACGAACCTTGCCGCCTGCCCCGACCTTCTGCTACGTCTGACCTTGCCTCTGTCTAGTCCTTCTGTCCCACACCTTCTCAGCAGTCAGCGAGGTTGAGCCGTTGCCGGTGGATACGACCTGGTTGCTACCGCCGCAGCAAGACCATCCCGCTTTGCGGCGGGCTCTGGTGAAAACCAGTAGCAACCCTAGAACCGGTCCACCGACACGGTCCACGCCAATCCCTCGCTGACACAGTGGATCCACATCCAGCTAGCCGAATCATAACAACATCACAATTGTTCTCAAGAATCACGCTGTTATATATAACTGTATATTACACTGCTATATATATAAACCTTATTCTTTCAACCATCAATATATTTCAAACTTGCAACTGCCTTAATATCTATAATTTATCAATTCCATTTTGAACTCACCACATGCTTTCAATCACAACTCCATTTTCTTTCTTTACAATTCTGTGTAATTCCCTTCCCCCACTTCCTCTCATATGCAATTCTATCAATGGGATCAGATTACTTCTGCACATTCCAAAGCCCTCCTTGCATCCACAGCTCCCTACCAGAAACCAGGGTGTCCCCAGCTGTTGCCAACTAAAGCCCTCTCAAAAAACCCTTACTTTTAGGAGATATCTTTAAAACACTAATACATTAAATCTAGTATTAGAAGGTGAAGTTATTTCCCCCTCTTCGTCTGAATTAGCTAATTTCCATGGACACATTAAGACAAAACAAGACAAGACACATATCAATCAGTTATAATGGGACAAGTTCCAGAAGTCTGCTATAGCCGGGGGGAAAAATCCCTTGTACCACCAGTCCTAGACAAGCTCTAATTATGACGTTATACCAGGTGACCAGCACCATATCCGTCCTAGATCACTTATCTATTTATGACTCTGTCCTAAACATTCTAATGATGCCTTAACATCCCAATACTTATTTATGACAACGTACTCCGCAACTCAACTCCCCAATGAACAGTCCCAATTCCACTTATTCACTCACACACACTTCATACACACTCGGGCAGTAAGATAGATACATTATGACATCTTATACATGGGTAATTGGATGGACGAGAATGTATCTATATTTCTCTTTTACGTCACATGCAAGTCAGCTAGATCAGCATGACAAAACAAAGGGGGGACATGGGTACTTTTGGCTAGTTACAAGTATGTCCTACCGTATGCCTGGAGTTGATCAAATCCCATCTGCATCCGTCTTTGTTCAATCCGTCTGGTCTGCGTACTGCTACCTGCACATGAGGCCTATAATCCAGCCCCACGCTAATTGGGCGACATTTGTGGTAGATTAAACTCATCGTTCTTGTACATAATGTATATACCGAAGTATAGAGAAATAACTCAGACAGAGCCATTGTGCTTTAGCGTTCTGTGTGCTGTTCACTGGCTTTATTTCAAATCGTTCAAGCTTATATCACCTTTGTCATTAACATAATTTCCCACCCCCTGCTAGGGGGAAAGGCATGCCACTCCTCAGTTTTTCCCGGGCTCTCTTTGTTCAAAATCTTCAGACGATGGGAGGGGTGATATGAGAGAGAGCAGATAGGGGAGGAGTGGACATAACAGGAATGTGGAGTCTTCACCCTAAATGGGCATTTCACATATACAGTATATAAGATTTATATATACACACATATAAATCTATATAAATCTATCACACCGTGATGAACGGAAACGCTGAGGGCATACAGTTACGCCCTTGAGCTTAGGCAGGTTAATGATTTAATCTAAAACTCCACTTGCAGAATTCTGTATGTGTATATTTCAATTAGCGGCCGCCACAAAAATGCGTTTTCCCCTCCTTCTCAATTTCCCCTGGATGAAGATGTACATGCGACAGTGTTATTTCGCCTGTACGTCCCTCCTGACATGATTTTGTCTCAAAGCTGCTGTGCAATGAAGGGCTCTGTAAAAAGTGTAGATTTCAATTGGTGGCCGCCGCCAAAATCCGTTTTCCCCTCCTTCTCAATTTCCCCTGGATAGTAACATAGTTCATAAGGTTGAAAAAAGACCAGAGTCCATTAAGTTCAACCTATAACCTTAATGAGTCCCTACTGTGTTGATCCAGAGGAAGGCATAAACCCTAATACTAGAGGTAAAGATTCCTTCCTGACTCCAAATATGGCAGTCAGAATAAATCCCTGGATCAACGTTCTGTCCCTATAAATCTAGTATACATAACCAGCAATGTTGTTATTCTCCAAAAATGCATCCGGACCCCTTTTGAACTCTTTTACAGAGTTTACCATGACCACCTCCTCAGGCAGAGAATTCGACAGTCTCACTGCTCTTACAGTAAAGAACCCTCGTCTGTGCTGGTGTAGAAATCTTCTTTCCTCTAAACGTAGAGGATGCCCCCTTTTTATAGATGCAGTCCTCGGTATAGATAGATCATGGGAGAGATCACTGTACTGACCCCTGATATATTTATACATAGCTATTAGGTCTCCCCTAAGCCTTCTTTTTTCTAAACTAATAACCCCATTTCTGCTAATCTTTCTGCGTACTGTAGTCCTCCCATTCCCCGTATTATTCTGGTTGCCTGTCTTTGAACCCTCTCCAGCTCCACTATATCTTTCTTGTACACTGGTGTCCAGTACTGTACACAGTATTCTATGTGTGGTCTGACTAGTGATTTGTACAGCGGTAGAATTATTTCCTTGTTGTGGGCATCTATGCCCCTATTGATGCACCCCATGATTTTATTTTCCTTGGCAGCAGCTGCCCGACACTGGTCACTACAGCTAAATTTACTATTAACTAAGACTCCTAAATCCTTTTCCATGTCATTTGTCCCAAGTGTGCTCCCATTTAATACATAATCCCAGCCCGGATTTTTCTTCCCCATGTGCAAAGATTGCTACTTTACTATTCAACCCCTCTACAAGGTCATTAATAAATATATTAAAAAGAATAGGACCCCCCTGTGGTACCCCACTAGTAACAGTCACCCAATCAGAATAAGTACCATTAATAACCACCCTCTGTTTCCTATCATTGAACCAGTTACTTACCCACTTGCACACATTCTCCCCCAGCCCCATCCTTCTCATTTTATGCACCAACCTTTTATGTGGCACCGTATCAAATGCTTATGTCTATAGTTCCCGGGGTCTATAGTTCCCGGGGTCACCTTTTGATCCCTTTTTAAATATTGGCACCACATTTGCCGTGCTCCAGTCCTGGGGAACAGTCCTTGTTACTATAGAGTCCCTGAATATTACAAATAGGGGTCTGTCTATCTCATTACTTAATTCCTTTAGAGCACGGGGGTGAATGCCATCTTGACCTGGCGATTTGTCTATTTTTATTTTTTGTAGGTGGCACTGTACTTCTTCCTGTGTTAGACAGGTGACCTGTATGGGGGGGTTTACCTTACCTCACTGTATTTCACCTGGCATTTCATTTTCCTTGGTGTATACAGTGGAGAAGAATTTGTTTAATATATTAGCTTTTTCCTGATCCCAATCAGGGATGCTGATTTATAATTTCTTCCTCATCATTTTTTAAAGGGCCCACACTTTCATTTTTGATCTTTTTGCTATTTGTATACAGGGTGGGCCATTTATTTGGATACACCTTAATAAAATGGGAATGGTTGGTGATATTAACTTTCTGTTTGTGGCAAATTAGTATATATGAGCGGGGAAACTTTTCAAGATGGGTGGTGACCATGGCGGCCATTTTGAAGTCGGCCATTTTGAATCCAACTTTTGTTTTTTCAATAGGAAGAGGGTCATGTGACACGTCAAACTTATTGGGAATTTCACATGAAAAACAATGATGCTTGGTTTTAATGTAACTTTATTCTCTCACAAGTTTCTGACCACTTATAAAATGTGTTCAATGTGCTGCCCATTGTGTTGGATTGTCAATGCAACCCTCTTCTCCCACTCTTCACACATTGATAGCAACACCGCAGGAGAAATGCTAACACAGGCTTCCAGTATCCGTAGTTTCAGGTGCTGCACATCTTGCATCTTCACAGCATAGACAATTGCCTTCAGATTACCCAAAAGATAAAAGTCTAAGGGGGTCAGATCGGGAGACCTTGGGCCATTCAACTGGCGCACGACGACCAATCCACTTTCCAGAAAACTGTTCATCTAGGAATGCTCGGACCTGACACCCATACTGTGGTGGTACACCATCTTGCTGGAAAAACTCAGGGACCGTTCCAGCTTCAGTGCATAAAGAGGGAGACACATAATCATGTAGCAATTTCGCATATCCAGTGGCCTTGAGGTTTCCATTGATGAAGAATGGCCCCCTTAGACTTTTATCTTTTGGGTCATCTGAAGGCAATTGTCTATGCTGTGAAGATACGAGATGTGCAGCACCTTAAACTACGGACACTGGAAGCATGTGCTAGCATTTCTCCTGTGGTGTTGCTATCAGTGTGTGAAGAGTGGGAGAAGAGGGTTGCATTGACAATCCAACACAATGGGCAGCACATTGAACACATTTTATAAGTGGTCAGAAACTTGTAAATAACTCATGAAAGAATAAAGTTACGTTAAAACCAAGCACATCATTGTTTTTCTTGTGAAATTCCCAAATAAGTTTGATGTCACATGACCCTCTTCCTATTGAAAAAACAAAAGTTGGGTTCAAAATGGCCAATATGGTCACCACCCATCTTGAAAATTTTCCCCCTCACATATACTAATGTGCCACAAACAGGAAGTTAATATCACCAACCATTCCCATTTTATTAAGGTGTATCCATATAAATGGCCCACCCTCTAGATGAACATTTTGGAGTTGGTTTTACACTCTTTGGCAATGAGTCTTTCTGTCTCTATTTTTGCATTTTTTTAATCTGTTTTTACATATTTTACATTTTCCTCTATAGCTTTTTAATGCTTCTTCACTGCCGTCCTGTTTTAGTAGTTTAAATGCTTTATTTTAGTCATTTATTGCCCCCTTAACATTTTTGTTCATCCATATTGGTTTTATTTTATTTCTGATCTTACAGTGAGAATTTAAGATATTTTTAAAAGTCTCCCATTTAGTGTCAGTATTCTTGTTTTTATTATCCCATTTTATATTATCCCATTTTATATTGTTAAGGACTTCTCTGAGTTGATCGAACTTTGCTTTCCTAAAGTTCATTGTTTTTGTGGCCCCTCGAGAGATTCCCTTATTGAAGAACAAGTTATTATGTATTATATTATGATCACTATTTCCTAGGTATCCTTCTACTTGCACATTAGTTACTCTGTCAAGTCTGTTGGTTAATATAAAGTCCAGTAGGGCGCCCCCTCTGGTCGGGCCCTGCACTATTTGGAACAGATAATTGTCTTTAGCTATAATCGGAAACCTTTTTCCTTTACGAGATCCAGTTAATATCAGGATAGTTAAAGTCCCCCATTATTATCACGTCATTTTGATGTGCTGCATTGTTTATTTGCCTCAGTTATTGATCTTCTGCCTCTTCCATTATCTTTGGTGGCTTATAGCAAACCCCTATCAGAATTTTTTTTTTAATCTCCATATATTTCTACCCATAATAACTCCACATTATCATTTCCCTCCCATATATCCTCCTGTAGTGCGGCCTTCAGACTCTATTTCACATACAAACTCCTCCCCCTTTCAGTTTTGTCCGATCCTTCCTGATTAGACTATAACCCTGTATGTTGACTGCCCAGTCTCAGCAACCAAGTCTCAACAACCAAGTCTCTGTTATACCCATTATGTCATAATTTTCTTCAGACATCATCCACTCCAGTTTGTCAGTTTTATTGGTCAGAATTCTGGCATTAGTCATCATGCAATTCAAAGGCGTATGTTTTTTCTTCCTATGAAGCCTATCCCTGTTAACTATTCTAACCCCTCCCATTGCTCCACCCCCAGGTACATTGATAAGTCCCCCCTCTCTATCTACACTATCTTCCCCTTCTATGTTCCCTCCCTAGTTTAAACACTCATCCACCCTTCTAGCCATCTTCTCCACAAGTGAACAGCTGCACCCTTCCGGTAGAGCCGGTAACCGATAGTTCTCCATGAACCCAAACCCCTCCTTCCTACACCAGCTTCTGAGCCACTTGTTTACCTCCCTAATCTCCCGCTGCCTCTCTGGTGTGGCTCGTGGTACAGGTAATATTTCAGAAAATATTACCTTAGAGGTCCTTGTCTTAAGCTTGCGGCCTAAGTCCCTGAATTCATTTTTTAGGACACTCCACCTACCTCTTACTTTGTCATTGGTGCCAATATGTACCATGACTGCTGGATCCTCTTCAGCCCCACCCATCAACCTGTCAACCCGATCCGCGATGTGCCGAACTCAAGCGCCAGGAAGACAACACATTGTTCGGCGATCCCGGTCTTTGTGACAGATCACCTGTCTGTCCCCCTAAATAGACCTGGCCTGCACTCCTTCTTACTGGAGGAGACACCCCCTGGCGGTCAGAGGCAGTATCTTGCTGCAGTACTGCTAGCTCTGAATTGGTATCCCCCTTATCTGCCAACCGGGCAAACTTGTTGGGGTGTGCCAGTTCAGGACTAGCCTCCCTGACACTTTTCCCTCTACCCCGTTTTCTAACTGTAACCCAGCTAGCTGCCTGACTGTTCTGCACCTCCGTCCCACTATCCTCCCCCACCTCTACCCTAGAGAGTACTTGCTCAGTGAGTAGGAGACTCCTCTCCAAGTTGTCAATGCTTCTCAATGTTGCCGTCCCTCCTCTAGATTCAGGATCTGGGCTTCCAAACGATCAACTAGCACACATCTCGCAGAACAAAATGCACCCTCAAACTGTTCAAGGATTGCATACATTCAACAGGATTTACTCCGGACTGCATTTTCCAACATGGAGGCCATCTAGTTATGGGGATTTAACAGATTTAAAGCAAAAAACAGACAGTAAATATTATAATTAAATTATATGTAGGCCTTCTGAGTTAAAGTCTCTACAGTGTAAGCAAAGTAACACTCACAGCTCTCAACTCTCAAACTCCTGCTTTCAAACTCTCAGATTTACAACTCTCTTACAGTTCCTCTCTTTCAAAGCAACTCTCAGAGAGTTGCTTTGAAAGATGTACATGCTACAATGTTATTTCTCCTGTACGTCCCTCCAGACATGATTTTCTCTCAAAGCTGCTGTGCAATGAACGCTGACATGAAGGCCTCTGTAAAAACCCTGTACATCTCTGCTTCCCTGTATGAACCCCGTGCATCTCTGCTTCCCTGTATGTACCCCGTGCATCTCTGCTTCCCTGTATGAACCCCGTGCATCTCTGCTCCCCTGTATGAACCCCATGCATTTCTGCTTCCCTGTATGATTCCCGTGCATTTCTGCTGCCCTTTATGAACCCCATGCATTTTATCTTCCCTGTATGAACCCTCTGCATTTCTACTTCTCTGTATGAACCCAGTGCATTTCTGCTTCCTTGTATGAACCCCGTGCATTTCTGCTTCCCTGTATGAACCCATGCATTTCTACGTCCCTGTATGAATCCCATGCATTTCTGCTTCCCTCTATGAACCCTGTGCATTTCTGCTTCCCTGTATAAACCCCGTACATTTCTGCTCCCCTGTATGATTACCGTGCATTTCTGCTCCCCTGTATGATTCCCTTGCATTTCTGCTCCCATGTATGATCCCCATGCATTTCTGCTCCCCTGTATGAACCCCGTGCATTGAACACCCCATGAAAAAGCAGAAACCAGCCCGTGCAGTTTGTCCTCCCCCTTGCAGCCCCAGGAAACCTGCGTTATACACAGCACACTAATATAACTCAGTCCTGGTTGGGATACACTGGCATACACAAACAAAAGGGACTACAACTCCCAGCATGTCATTAAGGAGTCTTCAGTCTCTGGTATAACACCAGCATGCTGCCTCTGTAATCTCCTTGGGGTTGTAGTTCACCACACCTCTATTGTCTCTCAGTAGTCTCCTAAGGGTTGTAGTTCACCACACCTCTACAGGGCATACACCAGTGTTTTCCAACCAGGGTGCCTTCAGATGTTCCAAAACTACAACTCCCAGCATCTCCTGGTTGGGAAACACTAGCATACACACACACATAACAGGGACTACATTTCCTGCCCCCCCCCCCCCCTTCACACATAGAAATCATCCCACATATGTGATGTCCCACCCCCCCTTATCCCCAGCCCGTGCAGTATGTCCCCTTCACATATAGAAATCATCCCCAGTCTTTGATATCCCCCCTTATCCCCAGCCCCTGCAGTAGGTCCCCGTTTACACATAGAAATCATCCCCAGTCTGTGATGTCCCCCCCCCCTTATCCCCAGTCTGTGATGTCCCCCCTTATCCCCAGCCTGTGCAGTATGTCCCCTTCACATATAGAAATCATACCCAGTCTGTGATGTCCCCCCTTATCCCCAGTCTGTGATGTCCCCCCCTTATCCCCAGCCCGTGCAGTATGTCCCTTTCACATATAGAAATCATCCCCAGTCTGTGATGTCCCGCCCCCTTATCCCCAGCCCGTGCAGTATGTCCCCCTTCACACACAGAAATCATCCCCAGTCTGTGAGGTTCGACCCCAAAGGCCGAGACGTCTTCTGGCGGCGGATGCCCAATTAGAGTGTGGAAGGTTGGAAGGGGCTGCAGTCACCCTACGTTCCTTCCACACCACCTGCCACTCAAATCAAGACACAGACACATCAGCTGTGACCAAGTCGAGTGCAGTCTCTAAGAACTGTCTATTTACTTAAAATAAACTTTCTTATACACGTATATGGGGCATGCGCAGTAAACTTTAAGTTGTATGAAAGACAGCAAACAGTAAATCATTTAGTCAGCAGAAAGTTGAATACATAACAAGCCATTGTTTCAAGACACATCTGTGGAAGAAAAAGATAAGATGTTCCTTCATTGTATCCCGTTAGCCTTGAATATAAGATACTAATTGTTTCTTGTCCATAAACACAGGAGTTATGTAGAAAAAACAAGAATCATAGAATGCAGTCACTTAGACCTAAAAAAAAATGAATTCTCTAGAAAACAAAATGGAGTCTCTTCTACCCAATTCCATCATTTCCCCCTTTGACATCATCATCTGAAAGAACTGGATCTTCCAGGTCAGGTGTATAGCAGGTCTTTCCTCAGGTACTATCTCAGACCGCGAGTTGTCCGAGGGAACCAAGTCTTCTTAAATTGGCTCCGTCCCCTGAGTAATGGACCGGCATCCTCACCAGGAAGAGTGTTTCAGGTGTGATGTCAATCTAAAAACAAAAGAAAAAGAGAAGAAACATGAGAACCTGGAAACAAATGCTAATCATTATTTCTTCTACATCCTGGGAAAACAGCATCAAATATCTATGTTAACCCATTCATTTGAAGTAAACAATACTCAGTACTTGCTGATTCTATATTTACAGCGACTTATGCATATCATCAAAAGCTTTATAACTAAATAAGATAAAAGAATAACAACTGCAACTTGTAATATAAAGTGTATGGCACGTCCTATCCATCCTCCAATACCTTTCAACCAGGTGGCTGGGTTCATTATGGAGAAAGTGTCTCCCCACCATCTATCTTTATTTTGGTCATTGTCTTTAGCGTACTGTTCCCTTAGTTTTTGTACGTTTTCAAGTTGGTGGTGCATCTGGATGGTACTTGTGGTGTCTATGTAGTGACAGCAAGTGGGACCTATGATCTGGCACATTCCCCCTTGAGCAGCTGTAAGGTAATCAAGAACTATTGCGTGCTGGTTAGTCACTATCATCAGCTGATTTTGTACAGACACAGAGGTGTTAGTGATTTCCAGAATGTCATACATTTGAACGTCAAGGTAGTCAGTGGCCTCAACTAATTTGTCCCACATTTGCATCATCATGGGGTATACAAAGAGAGTGCTGAAGAGTTTATTGGTTGTTCCCATGTGAACTACGTGTGGTCTTCCATTTTCTCTTTCCTTGTTGTCTGCTGCTCTCTGGTATAGCATGTGTCTTGGGACTGCTCTCATGTCAACGTCTTTGTTGGGTATCACAAAAGTTGAGGGAGTGAGTAACCCCTACTGGCAACCACTTGTAGGCCCCCCTTTAAGGTCAGTATCTGCTGTGTTCCTTGTCCAAAATTGCTCAGGTTTCCCTGCCACCAGGGTTGCCCAATCCACCCCACTATTGGAATCCCCACTAAAGTGTTCCAATTTTTCGTGTATCGTGTCTAGTTGCTTGCTAATGTGTTGAAGCAATCTCCCTGGAACATCTCATGTGGTCGTACAGGGATAGCCAAATAAGGCATACTCTGGGCAGATGTAGGAGCATGTGTGCATATCCAGCAAACTTTCACTGTGAGATTTTGTGCCAACATTAAGTGGTGTTTTTTTCTTTTTTTTTTTTTTTTTACACTAATTGGGCATCCGCCGACAGAAGACGTCTCGGCCTTTGGGGTCGAACCTAACGCCAGTCTGTGATGTCCCCCCCTTATCCCCAGCTTTTGCAGTATGTTCCCTTCACACATAGAAATCATCCCCAGTCTGTGATGTCCCCCCCCCCCTTATCCCCAGCCTGTGCAGTATGTCCCCCTTCACACATAGAAATCATCCCCAGTCTGTGATGTCCCCCCCCCTTATCCCCAGTCTGTGATGTCCCCCCCCTTATCCCCAGCCTGTGCAGTATGTCCCCCTTCACACATAGAAATCACCCCCAGTCTGTGATGTCCCCCCCCTTATCCCCAGCACATGCAGTATGTCCCCCTTCACATATAGAAATCATCCTCCAGTCTGTGATGTCCTCCCCCTTATCCCCAGCACATGCAGTATGTCCCCCTTCACATATAGAAATCATCCCCAGTCTGTGATGTCCCCTCCTTAACCCCAGCTCGTGCAGTATGTCCCCTTCACACATAGAAATCATCCCCAGTCTGGGATGTCCCCCCCCCCCCCCTTTTTTTCCCAGCCCGTGCAGTATGTCCCTTTCACACATAGAAATCATCCCCAGTCTGTGATGTCCCCCCCTTATTCCCAGCCCGTGCAGTATGTCCCCCCTTCACACATAGAAATCATCCTCAGTCTATGATGTCCCCCCTCCTTATCCCCAGCTCGTGCAGTATGTCCCTTTCACATATAGAAATCATCCCCAATCTGTGATGTCCCCCCTTATCCCCAGCCCGTGCAGTATGTCCCCCTTCACACATAGAAATCATCCCCAGTCTGTGATGCCCCTCCCCCTTATCCCCAGTCTGTGATGTCTCCCCCCTTATCCCCAGCCCGTGCTGTATGTCCCCTTCACATATAGAAATCATCCCCAGTCTGTGATGTCCCCCCCCTTATCCCCAGCCCGTGCAGTATGTCCCCTTTACTCATTGAAATCATCCCCAGTCTGTGATGTCCCCCCCCCTTATCCCCAGCCTTTGCAGTATGTTCCCTTCACACATAGAAATCATCCCCAGTCTGTGATGTCCCCCCCTTATCCCCAGCCCGTGCAGTATGTCCCCTTCACATACAGAAATCATCCCCAGTCTGTGATGTTCCTCCCCCTTATCCCCAGCCCGTGCAGTATGTCCCCCTTCACACATACAAATATTCCCCCCTTATTCCCAGCCCGTGCAGAATGTCCCCTTCACACATAGCAAGGGGGAGAAAGGACATACTCAGCAGGGGGAGAAAGGACGTACTCAGCTCTGTCTTCGGAGGACGCAGGTCTGCACAGGGAGGACGCAAGTTTCCAGGGGGAAAATAAGCCAGAGAAGGGGGGGGGGAGCTGTGTACATCCTCTCTCCCCCTGCTCTGGCTTCTTGTCCCATACAGACCTGCGTCCTTCATCCTCCGGGAGAGGGAGATGAGGGTTCGTGGCTTATTTCTCTCATGCAGACGTGCGACCTCCGGGCTCTGACTTGGCTCATGCGGTCGCATGTTTGCATGGGTTGCAAAATTCCACCTCACACCGGGAGCAGAGAGTGCCGTCACTTCTGGCAGGCGTTGTCATAGTGATGCAGGACGCTGTCAGTCTGTGGGAAACTGTGGGCTGCATTTGTGAAGGGAAAATTTTGGCAGAGGGAATCAGGACATTTATAGGGACAGGGAGTTATATGGACAGACGGATTTTTTTAAGGACCCGTTTTAGGTTGTGGGAATATTGTATGTGTGGGTATGAGGATATGGATAGATGGATGTGCATGAAGGGCTGGGGTGATGAGCCAGGGGGGAGAGAGGTGGGATGGAGGGCTATGAGTGGGGGGTTGAATATGGAAGGGGGAGGGATTAGTGAGTGGGTGCTTGATACAGGCACCACTGGGTGGGGAAGGGGGGATGGGGGGGCAAAGGGTAGAAGTGGGGAAGGGGATACTGGAGGGGCAACCATGGGATGATTATTGTGGTAGGGCATGAGGCTACAGGGGGGGGGGGTATTAGGTCCCCTTTGTGTCTCATCACTAAGGTACTGAAAGATGAGCTAGCGGTATATGGGGAATGACCAAAGAGTGGCCATGGCGATGTGGAAATGGGATGAATCGTAGGAAGGAAGATAAAAGAGAAAAATAAGAGAAAGAAAATGTAATAATAATGATAGTTGGAAAAATAATAAATAGAAAGAAAAAGAGGGTATAAATGGAAAAAGCAGCATGAACAAAAGCAGAATGACGATAATTAAAGTTAGATCTGTGGCCAGATAAGAGGGGCAGCACATTCCCTAGTTGTCCATCCTACGTACCCCAAGCAGCCGATTTAGTGAAGAGGGGGCCAGCACACATAATCGTCCACTTCCTGCATCTTCTGGCCTTTAGCACAGAACCTGACAACTGGGGACTCATAATAGAAAGGAGCTGCAGATTCAATTGCATAACTAATTTTAATAGTTGTAATTTTAAAATCAAAAACATTTTGAATGACCATTGGTCTATTTTACTGTTGAATCCCATATTAAGGAAAAGAGTATCGGGAATCACATATCGTAAGGCAAGGGATCTTAAAAATTTTCAGGCCCGAGCAGGGAAATATTACATATAAAGTAAAAAATATTGAATCGTGGTTCTGGGAAGTTTTGTTGCAAAATGAATCATTTCCCTTGCTGCTTTTGGATTAGTGAACTAGGAAATTCTGAACTACGCCTCACTTCCACGGGAAATTTTTCCATTTAAAAAAAGTTTTTCATGTAGTTCCCAATTTGTAGTATATCTACTTACTTGTTGTTCAGTATGTTGGACGCACCGCACAGACGGTGCATTCGAGGATGAACAAGCACCGCTCCAATATTATGAATAATTTCATGAAACAGAGTGTGTCCCAACATGTTTGCCTGATACATAGTGGCAACAGGAAGGTATTGCAGTTATGCATCATTGAGAGTATTCCTGAAGGCTTTCCAAATAGGTTTCAGCCATTGATTATTCGAAAATCCTATTGGATTTTTAAGTTTAACACGTTAGCCCCTGAGGGGTTAAATGATTTGATTGAGCAGACTTCTGTGTCATATATACTCATCTTACTTTTTTTTATGTTGTATGTGATTTTTATTAAATATTTTTTATGTATTTTATATGACTATTTTATGATTACGGTAGTTCTTTTATTTTTATCATGGTATTTGTAAGATGATTTTATATGTGTTTTCTTTTACTCTGTCAGTTCCCGTCATGTGGTCGGTCATGGGATCGGTTCTAAGGATACTTAAAGAGTGTCTTTTACCATGAGCGACCATTCCGACCCCTTCCAGCAGACTGCCGGGGCCCGCGATCTGTGTCTTATCCCCTGTCCTTTGAATAGGGGAAAAGTTATGTTTTACTACAAAACTCCTTTAAGTGTACCATTTAGCCTCTCCACCTTTCCACAAGCCTGTGGGTGATACGGTGTTTGAAATGCTTGTGTGATGCCCAGACTTTCTTAGATGGCTCCCATGCTTTCCCCTGTGAAATGTGTACCTCAATCTGACTCAATTAATTCAGGAACCCCATAACTGCATACAACCTCAGAAATTATTTTCTTAGCAGTATTTTTAGCTGTGAGGCTGGAATTCCACTGAGGATTTTCACGCAAAAACGCCATAAAAAATGCCCATTTTGCCGCACGGTGTCCAGGTGTTAGCTGCAAGTCAATAGTAAACTGCAAAATGCCAGATCCACTTGGCGTTTTTCAGTTTGGCATTTTTTTTTTTTTTTTTGTCCTTTTGGCGTTTTTCAGATATTGTGGGCTCAGAAGCTGGATTTCCAAAACGCCTGATAAAACCTAGTTTGGCGTTTTTTGTACAGAAATCGTGGTGTTTTCCTCCCATAGAAGTCTATGGGAGGTCAAAAATGCCATGTTGGTTTTAACTTTGGCGTTTTTGCCGGTGGTTTTTATTCTTTTTTGGACTTCAGCGATCCAAAAAAGTGATGGAGATACCTTTTTTTATAAAAATTTCGTAGGGTACCTTTAAAAAAAATTATAAAAAAGATACAGTAGTGATGGAAAAAATTTTATTTAACGAAATGTATCTTTTTTATAACAACATTTTTATTAATATTTAAAAAGGGATCAATGTGTGTGGGCAGGGCATTAAAAATGTAGCCGACAATAATAATAATGTAGTGTGTGTGTGTCTTTAACTTTTGTTTTTTTACCTTTTTTAGGTAGTTCTACTACCTACACCATGGAACACACTGTTCCATGATGGGAGTTGTAGTACCTGTACTAATTGACTGATTGCACCGGGTCTGTTGCGATCCTTCTGTATAATTTATAGATGCGGCTGGCCGCTCTTCTATTATCCCGTACACTGCCGTATTTATACTCCTATTCATATTTCCCGCAGAGAGCTGTGATTGGCCAGATGGTTCCAGCCAATCCCAACTCTCTGTGGGAAATATGAATAGGTTTATATATATGGCAATGCAGGGGACCATAGAAGAGCGGCCGGCCACAACTATACATTATACAGGAGGATCACAGTAGGTGTCAGGAGTGACAGTCGCTGCAATCTGTCTATTAATGCAGGTACTACAGCTCCCAGCATGGAGCAGAGTGTGCTCCATGTTGGGAGCAGTAGTACCTGCAGTAAGGAACAGATCACAGCAAGTGTCACTCCTGACACCCACTGCGATCATTCTGATGTGACTTTCGGGACTCAGCTGTGCCCACGGCTACAGATTCAGGAGAACAGCCGATGCTGAGCAGTAGATATACATTGTATATGGGGATTTTTTGGGGGGATAACGATAAGCCCAAGCTTAGTAATGGATTCCATCAATAAGACAGCTTCCACTACGAAGCCTGAAAATTAAATTTAAAAAAAAACATGACACATTGGAAAAAAAATTAACCATTTTATTGAAAGAAAAAAATCCAGTTCATCCGCCGTAATCCTCTGCATGCACGGATCTGAAACGAGAAGAAGAAAAAACACAAAAATATTGGTTGGACATTTTTGGCACTCTTTGCTGGGGAGAGCGCCCATAATGCAATATCTTCCCAAACAGGGAGCCTCCAATTGTGGCAAAACTAAAACTCCCAGCATGCTGAGAGTTGTAGTTTAGCAACAGCTGTAGTCTCCCTGTCTGGGAGGACATTGCCAGAAGGGTCTGTTCACATTATACAAAACAGACAATATGAACAGAGCCTCAGACTTACCAGCCTGGCTCCCGTCTGTAGCTCTGGCCCCTAATGACATCATCACTAGGGTGAGGAGCTACACTGGCTCGGCGGGGACTGGAGGGAGGTAAGGGGATTTCTTCATCTTCTGTATACACTATGTACAGCTATCTACAGAAAGCTATATAGATTTTATACTGCCCAAAGGGGCTATAGGAGCAGGGAGTCCTGTAAGTATAGTGACAGGATTCCCAGCTCCTATATAGTATAGTATACATCACTCCTCATCCCCTTACACTCTGTGGACTGGGTGCTCGGCATCCGACCCACAGAGAGGGACCCTGAAGGCAGTGAGAAAACTGCCACAGGGGACAAAACTGGCTATTTCCACACACCAGGAAAAACGCCAGAAAAAAACCTCTGTGGAATCCTAGCCTGAGAGTGGTAATAGGCCAAGCTTCTGGAAGAGAAAAGGTCAACACAAAAGGAGTGCATATTCATACACACCTACTTTAGGTAGCTGGATATAGTCAGTCTGCAGTCTCTGAAACTGGTAATCTGTTTCAGAGACTGGAGTGCATTTCACCGGAACTAGAGTGGCCTTACCAGGATTGTGTTTTGCACAGGTCAGACAGGAAATAACAAACTGATGGGCAAAGAAATTAAAACCAGGCGCTATCCAAGCTTTATTCACCTGTGCACACATTGCGTCTTTGGACAGATGTGTTGATCCATGCAACAAATTAACCATCGTTGGGTATAAGACCCTTGGCAAACATACCTTTCCCCCTTCTATGTTTATATAGTTTTTATAGAAGAGATTATTTTAACAATTTAAGTCAGTGTAGCAAGAAATGACAGGCTGTTTCACATCAGTGTACAGGGGGGTGGAAATTTGAAAAAAAAAATACTTGTCCAAGGGACTAAAGCGGAACACAATCTACTTGTCCCTCAAGAAAATCCACTTGTCCTGGTAGATAAAATAATTTCAACCAAGATAGTATGATCCCCCCACTAGACCACCAGGGATGGTTATAAGATTCCTTTAGACACTGCTGTCAACTTAGACAGCGGTGATCTAATGGTTTAATAGCGGCCACGGCGATCGCAGCATGTCAGGCTATTAGCGGCGGGAGAGCTGTATCTAGCTCCTTTTACATCTGAGGCAAGCCCCCCCCCCCATCTGACCCCTATAACGCCAATTTCTCCATATACAGGGATGTATGAGGGTAATCTTATGTGCCGGGATCTGTAGTTTTTATCAGAACCAATTATTATCAGAACTTTTATTAGGAGAGGGGCTTATTCACATATATACACACTTTTTAAAATATTTTAATCACTATTTTTCAGTCTTCATAGGGACTTATACACGGAGTCTTTTGATTGGATAACAGTGAACAACGCTGTGTTACTGGGGGGGGGGGGGGGCAGGGTGTTCTGCTTCTCCAGTTTAAGTGCTGAATTTTATTTACTCTAATTTATGTGTCAGAAAATGCTGGAAGTTGCATTTAGTTACTAGATAACTACAACACCCAGCATGCCCTGATGCAGCTTATGGTTGTGTGGGTGAGGCAGCATGTTGCACTGTATAGTAGTACAGTTAAGGTTATTGTGGAACATGCTGGGAGTTGTAGTTTTGGTTTGTGTCAGCTGTAGAGCCATAGTCTGTGTCAAGGAATACTGGGAATTACAGTTAGTAACTACAACACCCAGCATGCCCTGATGCAGCCTATGGCTCTGCAGCTGACACGAACCAAAACTACAACTCCCAGCATGTTAACCTAAACTGTAGAACTATAAAGTGTAACTTGCTGGGAGTTGCAGTTTTGGTTTGTGTCAGCTGCAGAGCCATAGACTGCATCAGGGCATGCTGGGTGTTGTAGTTACTAACTGTAATTCCCAGTATTCCTTGACACAGACTATGGCTCTACAGCTGACACAAACCAAAACTACAACTCCCAGCATGTTACACTTTATAGTTCTACAGTTTAGGTTATGGTGCAACATGCTGGAAGTTGTAGTTTTGGTTCGGCGTGTTTGCGTCCATCCGTGGGGTTCTTGGTCAGCGGGCGAGTATGAAGGGGGTGGGATTCTGGGGGTGCAGTTTAGTGCAGGTGACCAGAAACCACTAAGAATAAAAAATTAGATAGCACAACTGGCAGCAGCACTTGTCAGTCCGCCCCTGTACAAAACATACATACATACATTCAGATATCATACATACACCGGCCACTGCCCCCTATATTATACAGTATATACATACATCATACATAGACACATCATATATACATACACCGGGCCACTGCCCCCTATGTTATACAGTATATGCATACATCATACATAGACATATCATACATACATACACTGGCCACTGCCCCCTATATTATACAGTATATACATACATCATACATAGACACATCATACATACATACACCGGGCCACTGCCTCCTATATTATACAGTATATACATACATCATACATAGACACATCATACATACATACACTGGCCACTGCCCCCTATATTATACAGTATATACATACATCATACATACATACACCGGCCACTGTCCCCTATATTATACAGTATATACATACATAGACACATCATACATACATACACTGGCCACTGCCCCTATATTATACATAACACACACACAAACATCATACACATCATACATATACAAACACCGGCCACTGCCCCCTATATTATACACTACATACATACATCATACATACAGACACATCATACATACACCCGCCGCTGCTTCCCCATCATACATTACATACACACATACACAGACATCATACACACATCATACATACACTCAAACCATACATATACACCATACATATGCACACATCATACATACACCCGCTGCTGATACACCCCCCCCTAATCATACATTACATACATATACAACCACCCTTCCTGCCGCCTGCATGCTCGGCCTCCTCACCTGAGCTTCACACTCACTTGCTTCTACATTACACAAGAAGCAGGGGGAGAGCGAGGACGAACACCGCTCCGTACACAGCTCCACCCCCTCCCCCACACACAGCTCCTCCCCTCCCCCGTACACAGCACGATCCCCTTCCCCCTCCCCCTGATCTGTCTCCACAGGACCTTGTCTACCACGGGGAGGCTGCAAGTTTGCACGGGGAAAACACAGTGGGGGAGGGGAGAGAGGAGAGGACGTCTGTGCACAGCTCCTGCACTCCATAATGACTGCTGTGTGTGAGGAGGACAGACTGCACTGCATGGGGCTGGAGAGGATTTCTGTGTGTGAGGAGGACAGACTGCACTGCACGGGGAGGATTTCTGTGTGAAGGAGGACCGACTGAACTGCACGGGGTGAGATCTCTGAGCAGCGGCCCCCGGCTACTGAAATCAGCTGGGGGCCGCCGCCCCCTCCATACACCTTGAGCGCGGGTTTGAAGTGAGATTTCCAAAAATGGTCCGGCCCTGCTAGCCCTATACAGGGCTAAATCTATGAAAAATTCACCTGCCCGGCGCCCAAAACTACTTGTCCCGGGCGTCGGGCGATAGGATTCCCACATCCCTGAGTGTAAAATCAGGCTTTAACATAGCAGTAGTCACAAAGTGATATAGACAAACTGGGAACAGTAAAATAACATAAAAATGTAAGGAACTAGGATGGCAGGTAACAACGTCCCACAGGGGGAGTTAAAAAAAAAGTCCAGTGTCCATAAGTGACAGGTGAAGAAGTCATGTAAAGAAGTGTACATATTACCTATTTGCTGTTACAAGTAAATATATAAATATCATTAGCATGTCCACACATTGAACTAAAAGGACAGAGACTTTCAGGGAGTATACATATATACATAGGCCTAATATTTCCAAGGGTAGCATATGTAGAACTAGATCATATATGCCAGCGAGATTGGAACCGCAAATATGTGCCTGAGCCCAAAGCAATCGTAGGTTCATACATATGTGTTATTCATCTTTGTAATACAGATGGGCAGAGGTATTTTTCCAAAGATTTGTAATAGACAATTTGGCAATAATGCAGGCTAGGTCAAGACCTAATCAAATCACTAGCTAAGAACAACAGTGATGGGTTCTGTACATGAATCTCTGATGGGGATAGAGTAGAGAGGAAGTGTCTAACGGTATTTCTAGAAATCTCTCTGAGGGGTAGAATAGGTAGTAAGGACAATAACCCGTCTTGTCCAAAAAGCTGGCCAACCGTTGTGATGCCCCAGGTATGCACACCACTTAGATCCATTTGAGGGAATCCCGCTTGGAGAAAGGAGATTGGTAAGGTACGCAAGTCATTGGAGGTAGTACTGCCAACTAATGAGAGGTAGGTTGTCCAAGCTGTATATGATGCCTTCAAGATAGGGTTATACATACAAGGTTTCTGAACATTCCAAAGAGAACAAAAACAGATCACCAAGTTGGTATGGATGTGCATATGTACTTTCAATGTGCTCCAAGGGTGTGCCTAAACATCCTTTCTGCCAACCACGCAACATGCTTGTTAGTGTGGCTATATAGTATCCCTTCAGGTCCGGAACTCTCAGACCTCCTGTCTCCCTAGGCTTCATTAGCATAGATGCTGCTAGTCTTGATAAAGTGCTCACATGGCAAACTATTTTGGAAACTACACCTCTCAAGGAACGTAACAAGTGGTACAGTGAGCCTGAACACCCCACAAGTGTTTGATGAATTTTCCTTAAAATGGGATGTGAAAATGAAAAATTTTATTTTTTTCACTAAAAAATAAACTGCTCTGCGGGTGCACAACATGGCTCAGAATAAAAGGAGCCCCATTGGACTTTTGGAAAGAGAATTTTGCTGGAATCAGAGTCGGGGGCCATATGCGTTTAGAGAGCTAGAACATTGGAACCCCTCACATGTGCCATTATTTTGGAAACCACACCTCTCAAGGAACGTAACAAGGGGTACGGTGAGTATTTTTACCTCAAAGGTGTTTGCAAGAGTGGGACGTAAAATGATAAATTTGTTGTTTTTTCCCCCACAAAAATGCTGGTGTTACCCCAAATTTTTCATTTGCACAAGGGGTAATAGGAGAAAAGGCAACCAAAAATGTGTAACCCCAGTGCTTCTGAGTATGGACGTAAAGTGCGGTGCGAACGTACAACAGGGCTCAAGAGTCATAGAGCTATGTTCACATTTGAGGCCCATGGCCTTATCAGTAGCTGACGGTAGCCCCCCCCCCCCCCCCCCCCCCCCCCCCCGAGGAATTATTTATAGGGTAAAGTGGACATTTTGAATGCCCGGGTGTTTTACTAAATTTATTTTCCAGAAATGGATGAAGTGTAGTTTGTAAAAAATGAAAGTGGCAATTTTCAACCTATGCCCTGCTTTATCATTCTGGGAACAACCAACATGGGACCCAAATTGCTGCCTGGAAATATGACTGAGTTCATGAGCAAGAACTCTGTTCACATTTGAGGCCTGTGTTTCTTATTGACCTATCAATAGCTGACGGTTACATACATTCAGAGGAAAATAAAAGAAAGGAACACCCACGTGTGACTCTATTAAAGACAGTACTACCAACAAAAAGCCACTAATCACATACACTAATCACAATAAGCAACAATTTAACCCCTAGCGGTTAACAAAAACCTCTATATAAGTATGTGTTGTAATAAAACATAACTTTTATTGCCCAAATATAAAAGGTGAGAACCAAAAACACACAATTAATAATGCATCTTTAATTCATCTTTTAACAATGTATCTCTAAGAATTAATTAGTTGGTGATTATAAGCCTAATAAGTCCAGACCTGCACTGCACAGCAGATTACTGGGCAGTGTGCAAAGTGTTTGAGATACATAAACACAGAATAAATCAGACAGTCCTAATTATTGGTGATGTCACTCTTAGTAGTGACTTGTGAAGCACATGGTCTTCTCAGTTGATAGTGTCGTTTCGAGGTGAGCTATACAGTTGGATAATGTAGTGACCGGAATGCCACTTAAGGTGGTTATACTGGCTAGTTTTGGAGGCTGCCTATGCACCACCTAGGTATATACACACAAATTTAGTGTTAGAGAAATGATCACTCCAGCCAACTATTAACCCCAGGGGCATATGGGTATGCCCTTGCTCGCTGGTACTTAAGGACCAAGGGACTATACGCCCGTGGGAATTTCCGCCCACATTGTGCGCCAGGCGGGGTCCGGACCAGGATGCCTGGTTAAATAATTCAGCAGGCATCCCTTGCCAATGCCCAGGGGGGTCCTGAGACCCCCCCATGTCGGCAAATCGCCGGTGAATTCACTTAGGCCACTTACCATCGGCGGTGGCAGCGGGCGGCAACAGGCTCCCTGTTGCAGACTGTGGAAGCCAGTGAGTTGCCTGGCAACATCTGGAGGGCTACAGTTTGCTGTCTGGGCTGGCTGGGATTTGTAGTTTTGCAACATCTGGAGGGCCACAGTTTGGAGATCACTGTGCAGTGGTCTCTAAACTGTGGCCCTCCAGATCTTGCAAAACTACAACTCCCAGCATGCCCAAACAGCTGTCTCAGCATCCTGAGAGTTGTACATGCGTACCTCCAGCTATTGCATAACTACATCTCCCAGCATGCCCTTCGGCGATCAGTACATGCTGGGAGTTGTAGTTTTGCTACAACTGGAGGTACACTGGCTGGAAAATACTAAATTAGGTAACAGAACCTAAATGAAGGTTTTCCAACCAGTGTGCCTCCAGCTGTTGCAAAAATACAACTCCCAGCATGTACAGTCTGTCAGTGCATGCAGGGACTTGTAGTTTTGCAACAGCTGGAGGTTTGTACATTCACACGGGCGGGTTTACAGTGAGTTTCCTGCTTGAAGTTTGAGCTGCAGCAAATTTTTCCCTGCAACGCAAACTGCTAGCGGGAAACTCACCGTAACCCTCCGCCCGTGTGAATGTATCCTAAAAACACTATATTACGCTAACACATACATAAAGCACTACATATACACACCCCGTTAAACGGTCCCCCCCCCCCCCCCCAATAAAAATGAAAAAACGTATTGTACAGCAGTGTTTCCAAAACGGAGCTTCCAGCTGTTGCAAAACAATAACTCCCAGCATTTCCGGACAGCCACTGACTGTCCAGGCATGCTAGAAGTTTAACAATAGCTGGAGGCACCCTGTTTGGAAAAGACTGGCATAGAATACCCCTATGTCCACCCCTATGCAATTCCTAATCTAGTCCTCAAATGCACATGGCGCTCTCTCACTTTGGAGCCCTGTTGTATTTCAAGGTAACAGTTTAGGTTTTAGGCTTTTTCTCCTATTACACCTTATGAAAAGTTGGTGTCTACACCAGCCTGTAAGTGTAAAAACAAAAAAAAAAATTACACTAACATGCTGATGTTGCCCCATGTTTTTTATTTTCACAAGAGGTTAAAGGAAAAAAAGACCCCAAAAATTTGTAACGCAAATTTCTCCGGAGTACAGAAATGCCCCATATGTGGGCATACATTTCTCTGCGGATGTACAACAGGGCTCAGGAGTTAGAGTGCATTATGTACATTTGAGGCCTAAATTGGTGATTTGCACAGGGGTGGCTGATTTTACAGCGATTCTGACATAAACACAAAAAAAAATAGCCACATGTGACAACACCCCTCATGGAACGTAATAAGGGGTATAGTGAGCCTTAACACCCCACAGGTGTTTGACGGATTTTCGTTAAAGTTGGATGGGAAAACGAAGAAAAAAAAATGTTTTCACTAAAATGCTGGTGTTACTCTAAATTTTTCATTTTCACAAGGGAAAATAGGAGAAAAAGCCCCCCATAACTTTTAACCCCATCTCTTATGAGTATGGAAATACCCCATATGTGGATGTAAAGTGCTCTGCGGGTGCACTACACTGCTCAGAAGAGAATCAGCACCATTGGGCTTTTGGAGAGAAAATGTGTTTGGAATTGAAGGCCACGTGTGTTTACAAAGCCCCCATAGTGCCAGAACAATGGCCCCCATGTGACCCCATTTTAGAAACGACACCCCTCACAGAATGTAATAAGGGGTGCAGTAAGCATTTACACCCCACAGGTGTCTGACAGATTTTTGGAACAGTGGTTCGTGAAAATGAAAAAAAATTATTTTTTAAATGGTTTAAATGCTGACTGCACCCCTTATTAAATTCTGTGAGGGGTATAGTTTCCAAAATGGGGTCACATGTGGGGGAGGTCCACTGTTCTGGCACCACGGGGGGCTTTGTAAATGCACATGGCCCCTGACTTCCATTCCAAACAAATTCTCTCTCCAAAAATCTCAATGGCGCTCCTTGTCTTCTGAGCATTGTAGTTCGCTCGCAGTGCATTTTACGTCAACACATGGCGCATTGCCTCCTATTAGCCCTTGTAAAAATGTAAAATTTGGGGAAAAACCTGCATTTTGGTGAACAATTTTTTTTTTCAATTACACAGCCGAATTTAACAAAAAGTTGTAAAACACCTGTGAGGTGTTAAGGCTCACAGTACCCCTTGTTACACTCCTTGAGGGGTGTAGTTTCCAAAATAGTACACCATGTGGTTTGTTTGTTTTTGTTTTTTTGCTGTTCTGGCACCTTAGGGGCTTCCTAAATGCAACATGCCCCCCAAAAACCATTTCAGCAAAATTTGCTTTGCAAAAGCCAAATGTGACTCCTTCTCTTCTGAGCATTGTAGTTTGCCCGCAGAGCATTTTACGTCCTAACATGGGGTATTTCCATATTCAGAAGAGATGGGGTTACAAATTTTGGGGTGCATTTTCTCCCATTACCCTTTGTAAAAATTGAAAATTTGGGGAAAAACACTTTATTGAGAAAAAAAAATGTGTTCATTTACACAGCGACTTTAACGAAAAGTCGTCAAACACCTGTGGGGTGTTAAGGCTCACTGGACCCCTTGTTACATGCCTTGAGGGGTGTAGTTTCCAAAATAGTAAGCCATGTGGGTTGTTTTTTTTTTTCTTTTTTTTTTTTGCTGTTATGGCTCAATGCGACATGCCCCCCAAAAACCATTTCAGCAAAATTCACTCTCCAAAATTCGATTGTCACTCCTTCCCTTCTGAGCCCTCTAGTGCACCCACAGAGCACTTCACATAGACATATGAGGTATTTCCTTACTCAAGAGAAATTGGGTTAGAAATTTTGGGAAGCTTTTTCTCTATTACCCCTCCTAAAAATTCAAAAACTGGGTCTACAAGAACATGCGAGTGTAAAAGATGAAGATTTTGAATTTTCTCCTTCATTTTGCTGCTATTCCTGTGAAACACCTAAAGGGTTAACAAACTTTCTGGATGTCATTTTGAATACTTTGAGGGGTGCAGTTTTTATAATGGGGTAATTTATGTGGAATTTCTAATAAGAAGGCCCTTCAAATCCACTTAAAAACTGAACTGGTCCCTGAAAAATTCCGATTTAGAAAATTTTGTCAAAAATTAGAAAATTGCTGCTGAATTTTGAAGCCCTCTGATGTGTTCCAAAAGTAAAAACATGTCAACTTTATGATGCAAACATAAATTAGACATAGTGTATATGTGAATCAATATATAATTTATTTGGAATGTCCATTTTCCTTAAAAACAGAAAGCTTCAAGGTGAGAAAAATGCAACATTTAAAACATTTTCGGTAAATTTGGTAATTTTTCACCAAGAATTGATGCAAGTATGGACGAAAATATACCACTAATATAAAGTAGAATATGTCACAAAAAACTATCTCGGAATCAGAATGAAAAGTAAAAGCATCCCAGAGTGATTAATGCTTAAAGTGACAGAGGTCAGATGTGCGAAAAACGCTCTGGTCCTTAAGGTGAAAATGAGCTTGGTCCTTAACCCCTTAACGACGCAGGACGTATATTTACGTCCTGCGCCGGCTCCTGCGATATGAAGCGGGATCGCGCCGCGATCCCGCATCATATCGCGGCGGTCCCGGCGCTCATCAACGGACGGGACCCGCGGCTAATACCACACATCGCCGATCGCGGCAATGTGCGGTATTAACCCTTTAGAAGCGGCGGTCAAAGCTGACCGCCGCTTCTAAAGTGAAACTGAAAGTGACCCGGCTGCTCAGTCGGGCTGTTCGGCGTCCCGAACAGCTGATCGGACACCGGGAGGGCCCTTACCTGCCTCCTCGGTGTCCGATCGACGAATGACTGCTCCGTGCCTGAGATCCAGGCAGGAGCAGTCAAGTGCCGATAATGCTGATCACAGGCGTGTTAATACATATTACACACATCATACATACATATAATACACACCATACATAAATATTACACACACCATACATACATAATACACACCATACATACATATAACACACATCATGCATACATATTACACACATCATACATACAGATAATACACACCATAGATACATAATACACACCATACATACATAAAACACACCATACATACATATAAAACACACCTCTCACATCCCACCCCCTTCTGTGCACTTTTCTCACCTGCGGCAGCCATATTGGGGTCAGAGGCCGGGCGCGTCCACTCCCATCTGCTGCACACTTTGCACCATCGCCCACTTCTTCCCCATGCCGAGGAATGGACACTCGGTGCCAGGAGTTGCGGCCAGGAGCATCTCAGGAATGGAAGGAGACGTGCGCAGCTGCGGGGCAGCCCCTGCGTCTGCAGTTAGCGCAGCATTGTGCGCGGCCGGGGAAGGGGGGAGGAGCGGCCCGGAGGAAGGGGGGAGGGGGAAGGGGGGATAGAGCGGCCGGAGTTGTGGCCAGGAGCATCTCAGGAATGGAAGGAGACGTGCGCAGCTGCGGGGCAGTCCCTGCGTCTGCAGTTAGCGCAGCATTGTGCGCGGCCGGGGAAGGGGGGAGGAGCGGCCCGGAGGAAGGGGAAAAGAGTGGCCCAGAGGAAGGGGGGGAGGGGGGATAGAGCGGCCGGAGCCGCAAATTCCGCAAATTAAAAAAAAAATGCATTTTTAAACATCCGGTGTGCCCTGAAAGTCTTTCAGGGCACACCGGATGTTTAAAAATGCTTTTTTTTATTTATTTGCGGCTCCTGCCGCTCTATCCCTGCTGCCTGCTGCCATACATGATGGGGATGTAGTCCTGAACTGTGAGCCTACATTATGTAGGCTCACAGCTCAGGACTACATCCCCATCATGTATGATTGTGACTGTCTATTAAATAGACAGTCACAATCATACATGATGGGGATGTAGTCCTGAGCTGTGAGCCTACATAATGTAGGCTCACAGTTCATGACTACATCCCCATCATGTATGGCAGCAGGCCAGCAGCCACTTACCGACACTTGCTGCTGCTGCTGCAGGCCTCTCTCTCCTTAGCCGCCCTCTCCAGCAGCCCAGACTCCAGAGCTGGGGGCCCGGGCTTCTCCGGTCCTGGCAGCGGGCCTGTCCTTGCCCTGGCAGCGGGCCTCTCCTGTGCGGGCTCCAGGCACTGCGCACCATGAGTCACCTAGACGTCATGTGCAGCCGTGCGCACTGAAGCTTGACCCATCACCCCACCGTGCTCTTAAAGCGACCCCGGGTGGTATGTAAGGTCAGTCAGTGTAGGGATAATGTGTGTAGTAGCGGTTGCGACGCCGAGCAGGGAGGGCGGGGGTTGGGCTGGTGATGTCGGGGATGTCCGGTTGGGCTGGGTTTTAGTAGTGAGAAAAAAAAATGTCCTGCAGCAGCGGGCCGCGGCCGCGGTGATTAGGGTGTGCCTGTGCACACCCGGCACACCCCGTGCGCACGCCTATGTTTATTTCACTGTGGTGTACTTGTTGTTTTTATGTAGTCTATGTAAACGCCCTTTGCTCTGACGTCATACAGGTAGGTGGTTATAACCACCTGAACGGGAGAGCAAAGGTGTGGTCTGAAGAAGCACCCAAGGGTGGCGTGAAATAGCTGTTACCTCTGCTCGGTGTGCTGCGTCCACACTTGTCTGATCTGCTCTGGCACGTTTTGCAATAAAGAAACAAAATTTTGCACGAATCCCGGTGGGGAGTGCCTCCTGTATCCACTGTACTAGCTCTTTCCATGAACTTTACCCTTTGAGATTGAGCACCTGAAACGGGATCTGCATGTGTACGGGGTGAGAACTTACTTTGCCAGCTATAATATGCCATAGAATTTTGTGGAAGTGTTACACGTGTGCTAAGCTGTGTCGGCGTCTTCTTTCTCACTTGCCGTCCTTTATTGGGGGTGTCTTGCTAATTGCCTATAATTTCTACCTGTTGTCTGTTTGCACAACAGCATGTGAAATTAATTGTCAATAAGTGTTGCTTCCTGAGTGGACAGTGTGATTTCACAGAAGTGTGATTGACTTGGAGTTACATTGTGTTGTTTATGTGTTCCCTTTATGTTTTTTGAGCAGTGTATTTAAAGTGTAGAAATGATACAATCAATATACTTATCCAGCCCAGGCTACAGTTAAGATGAGCAGGAAGTTCCAAGAGACTGCTACTCTTCTCACATAAAGCATAAAACCATTTTTTTTTGGCCACGTCTGCTGTGGTTCTACTGGAGACTGCATGGGGGTAGAAAATTGAATATTCTGGATATAAAATTTTTCATGTCCATAACACGATGTAATATTTAGCAGGTTTTATTGTGTAAAATTTGTTGTGTGCAACGTTTTGCACTGTCAGTACTAGTAGTATGCCTGGATGTAGGAAATTACTAGTAATTTAACATAATTTCATTTTTATATTTCTTCTCTACTACAGGATAAAGTTCTGCGCATGCTCTATGTGTGGGCTCTCTGTCGAGACCAGGATGAACTTAACCCTTATACAGCCTGGAGGCTTTTAGATCTTTCCTCATCTGCTTCTGAACAGATCCTTTGATAACACAGAGGCTGTTTTTCTGAAATGAAAGCCGTCTCAGAGATGAAGAAAGTTGTATTCTGAAAAGAACACTGAAATACTATGACATTCTCTTATTAAACAAGAGTAAAATTTAATACCATATTGGTTAGATCCAACTACCAGGAAATGCCTGCGTGATCATCTTATTTAAGATTTGCTCACAAAGAATGAACTCCACATTTTCTTTAAGATATTATAATGTTACGTTAATATCTTTATGTATGTCTCCTGAAACAAATTTTAAATAGTGGATGAAGAACAGTGCTGTCATGAGATAATAATGAATAAATACCATGTCTGTCATGTTTGTTGGATTACATATGGTAAAATAATTTCCTCTGTTCTGCTTAATGAAAAACACAATATTTTATTTGTTTGATAATTTCACATATAAGAAAATCACTTTCCCAAATGCGTCCTCTGGGGTAATGAGCTAATAACCCCAGGTCCAACAGCCAATACAAGAAAAACTTCTAGTCCACAAGATCGAGACCCACTTGTACAGATTGTCTTTCTGATCTGAAGAGGGGGTGTCCAAACTCTGTGATGTCTATAAGCAAAATGACTGGGGTTCTTGTAATGAAATAGCACTCTAAGTTTTAGTTATATACAAAATCAAGTATTTAAAGTACGCCTTTGAACATTTTGCCCATTATGCTGCTGGTACCAACTGGAAATAAAATTAACTTAACCCCTTAACGACGCAGGACGTATATTTACGTCCTGCGCCGACTCCCGCGATATGAAGCGGGATCGCGCCGCGATCCCGCATCATATCGCGTCGGTCCCGGCGCTCATCAACGGGGGGAATTCCCATTAAAAAAAATAAAAGTGTAAAAAAAATAAATAAATAAACATATGTGGTATCGCCGCGTGCGTAAATGTCCGAACTATAAAAATATATCATTAATTAAACCGCACGGTCAATGGCGTATGCGCAAAAAAATTCCACTTTGGTCACTTTTTATACCATTAAAAAATGAATAAAAAGTGATCAAAAAGTCCGATCAAAACAAAAATCATACCGATAAAAACTTCAGATCACGGTGCAAAAAATGAGTCCTCATACCGCCCTGTACGTAGAAAAATAAAAAAGTTATAGGGGTCAGAAGATGACATTTTTAAACGTATAAATTTTCCTGCATGTAGTTATGATTTTTTCCAGAAGTGCGACAAAGGGTATCATTTTAAGTAGGGTATCATTTTAACTGTATGGACCTAGAGAATAATAAGGTGTAATTTTTACCGAAATATGCACTGCGTAGAAACGGAAGCCCCCAAAAGTTACAAAATGGGTTTTTTTCTTCGATTTTGTTGCACAATGATTTTTTTTTTCCGTTTCGCCGTGCATTTTTGGGTAAAATGCCTAATGTCACTGCAAAGTAGAATTGGCGACGCAAAAAATAAGCCATAATATGGATTTTTAGGTGGCAAATTGAAAGGGTTATGATTTTTAAAAGGTAAGGAGGAAAAAACGAAAGTGCAAAAACGGAAAAACCCTGAGTCCTTAAGGGGTTAAAGCGATCCCACAAAAAAAAAAAAAAAACTGTTATCTGTTACTCAGTATACCTTACCATGATCATGTACATGGAATTTTTATGTCTCTATCACATATATTTCACTTAAAAAAAAATAGCATATTACAGCTGCTCAATGTCTTTTCCATCTTGTCAGAGGAAGGGGACGTGTCCCTCTCTTGCCTGTACTGTGCTGACTTCAGCCCCTCCCTCATTCTGCTGACTCACTGCTCTCGGGAGCCTGGCAGCCCTGCTCTGTAACCCTTTCCTCTCTGGATTTATGCTGTACACACACACACACACACAATGATTATTTGGGATTGCCTGTACTCTACAACAAAAGACAATATGATGAGTGTATAACTTACATCTTCTTAAGTTAGTGCAAAGGTTTAGTGATAAAAGTACAATGGTTTTTTATGCATACATTTTCTGTTCCTATGTCAGTCATGCGTATCATCCTTTGCCAGTTCTTGTCCATGACCATTGGCCACACTCATGCTGCTGTGGGATTCATCAATGTCCCAGGAGGTATAGAGGCCTCTATTAGTTGGATTTTCATTAAAGGGTTACTCCAGTGGAAAACAATACTTTTTTTTTTTTAAATCAACTGCTGCCAGAAAGTTAAACAGATATGTAAATGACTTCTTTTTAAAAATCTCAATCCTTCCAGTGCTTATCAGCTGCTGTATGCTCCACAGGAAGTTCTTTTCTTTTTGAATTTCTATTCTGTCAGACCACAGTGCTCTCTGCTGACACCTCTGTCCATCTCAGGAACTGTCCAGAGCAGGAGAAAATCCCCGTAGCAAACCTCTCCTGTTCGGGACAGTTCCTGAGAAGGACAGAGGTGTCAGCAGAGAGCACAGTGGTCAGACAGAAAATAAATTCAAAAAGAAAAGAACTTCCTGTGGAACATACAGCAGCTGATAAGTACTGGAAGGATTAAGAATTTTAAATAGAAGTAATTTACAAATCTGTTGAACCTTCTGGCACCAGTTGATTTAAAAAAAAAAAAAAAAAAATAGTTTTCCACCGGAGTAATAAAAAGGGTTCCCCCTTTAATAAAATGTGATCTTTTTTTTTAAGTAGTATATTAGAAAAACTATTGTTTTGCCAAGATGTACAACATATAAAAAGTTTTTATATCTGATAGTGCCAATTTAAATAGGCTTTCACCATTTGATCAACACAATATACATAGTAATTTTGCCTATGAGAGGCGTTTCAGGGCTGTCTGCATCACGTCTCAGCCTTATCAGGGGATTGGGAGAATGCGAGACGGAGCAAAGATTTCCTGGTGATGCATCATTGACACATCACAGGAATGTGTGTGTCAGCAGCCAACCAGATCACATGACCGGGGAGTTCGCTCGCCGCACGTGATATACCGGGTCACATGACGTGACCGGATCAGTATGGGAGAGCTCTGCAGGGGAACTCCTCCATCCCGCGTGTGATGCAAATTCCGCTGTCTGGGAAGCCCAATGCAAACCACCAGTAAGGTAAGCCGATCAGCAGGAACACAACCAATATTGGATGGTTGAATTCAGGGGAGGGACTTGGACCTTCTTTTAAACCGTTCAGCTGAACAATCCAACATGGCTACCAGAAGTCTACATCTTTTTGCTTCACATCAGCCATCACAGGATCATCCCCTTCTCATCATGCAGCCCCCGATTGTCCCCTGAAGAGCTGGGGGGCTTGAAACGCGTAGACCTTGCTTTCAGTGACCAGTCAGCAACTAGATAAGTATTCTCATTTTTGTACACTGGGTTTACAGTCTTTCTGTGGATTTATACATGATGGTGTATATTGCATTTGGATTATGGTCTGACATATGATGCAGACCTCATTTCACCTAACGAGCTCATAGCCGCATTGGTGTTATCCTTCAGTGAATCGATATTTACATATACTACTTCTAAATGATATGTTTTGTATATTGCATATTAGCTGAGTACCCGGCGTTGCCCATTTTTTTCTTCCTAATCCTTGTTGGGGAGGAAAATAAACAAAGGAGGAAGCTTTTGACTTCATAACCCGTCCTCATATATTGTTGTCATATCCCAACCCCATATCCCGTCCTCATATCCCGACCTCCGATTCCGTCCTCCTATCCTGGCCTCCTATCCGTCCTCATATCCTGTCCTCCTATCTATCTCGACCTCCCGACCTCATATCCCATCCTCCTATCTCGACCTCCTATCCCGACCTCCTATCTAAATCTCCTATCCTGACCTCCTATCTCGACCTCCTATCCCATCCTCCTATCTCGACCTCATATGCAGTCCATCTATCCCAACCTCCTATCTCGACCTCCTATCCCATCCTCCTATCCCGGTCCTCCTTTCCCGGTCCGCCTATTCCGGTCCTCCTATCTTGACCTCCTATCCCGTCCTTATATCTTGACCTCCTATCCCGTGCTTCTATCCCAACCTCCTATCCCGACCTGTAATATGTGTACCAGGTATTGAAATATCTCCAGCCGTACGAAAGTTATGTGGGAACATACATTTCCCATTGATTTGCATGGGACATTAAACAAAAACCAGGACCCTCACAAATGGGGGTAGTTAAGGATTAAATTAACTATCCAATATTTTAAGTAGACATATAAGTAACATGTGACCAAGTATTATCGAAATATCTCCAGCCGTTTGGAAGTTATGCAGTAACATATATTTCCCGTTGACTTGTATGGGACTTTAAACATAAACCTCGCCCCTGGCAAATTGGGGGTGAGTAAGGGTTAAATCACCTATCCTATGTTTGTTGTTGACATATAAGTAACATGTGTGCCAAGTTTCATGTTAATATCCTTAGCCGTTTGGACGTGATGCTGGAACATACACACATACATACACATACACACATTGGGAGGGGATTCATCAATCTATATAGAGCATTTTTAAGTGTATTTACTCACGCAAAATCTTGCGCAATGATATTTTTTGCGGTCTTTTTGTGCGTCTTTTTTGGTGGAACTTTTTCTAAAGATGTCACCCTTCGGGTGTACCCGTAGAGCCATTTTTCTCGTAGACATCGATTTACTAACTGCGTTTTTTTTTGGACGCACATAAAGAACGCAAGTCTCAATTTTGTGCGCAAATATACACCACCTCGGAGGACACGTACCAAAGTTTATGAATTATAAACGGCGGGGTTTATGAATTATAAGAACTGTATATAGGAGTCGGCGTGCAGCGCAGTGTACCGTCAATAGCCATTCTCCAATCAGAGCTCCCCTTTCCCAGTGGCGATTATGAATTATTACAGTGTATATAGAAGCACAGTGTAGCTGCGTGACAGCGGGAACAGGTGAGAACAGAGTGGGCAGCAGAGGGAGCGGAGAGCAGTGACGGGGCAGCGATCGCAGTGTTTATTGTAGCAGGCACAGCCGTGTATTGTAGCAGGCGGCCGACATGCCTGCCAGAGCATCACAGCACTTGCCGGATGGGGGAGGGTATGCTGGGGCAGCGAGCGTACAGAGTTCATTGTAGCAGGCGGCTGTCCTGACTGCCGTTCACAGCGTTGCACGGGGGGGGTGTTGGCGTGCACAGCGCTTGCTCCTGCCTGTCTGATTGACAGGCAGGGAGCTGCGCTGTGCACTTCAGTGTCCCAGCTGCACTGAGAGTTCGGACTCATGTCGCCAGGCCTGTGTGAGGTGAGGTGAGGGTTCGGAAATCTCACCTCACACCGGCATGAGTCCGAACTCTCTGAGCCAGGACATTTAGGGAGACCCCTAGTGGTAGGTTTTTAAAAGAAAAAAAAAACATAAAAATATAAATTTTTGTTAATCACATGTTGATTAACAAAATATAAAAACTTTTTTTGATGACAGGTACTCTATATAAGCTGGCCTTACATACGTCTACATCACCCGCCAGCTTGTATATACACTGTAATAAATCATAATCCCCGCCGGAACACGGGAGCTCTGATTGGTGGATAGCTATTGACCAATCAGAGCTCCTCTCTCCCGGCGGCGGGGATTATGAATTATTACAGTGTATATAGAAGTCAGCGGGCAGCGCAGTGTAGACGCATGTACCGCGGGTTTGTTATCTTAAGCATATCTTAATGCATAGTTTGCAGCAGGTCTCTGCAGAATGACCCGGTGCGATCTGTACCTCAGCCCCTGGACAATAACTCCCATCATGGGCAGAGTCTGTCCATGATGGGAGTAGTAGTCCAAAAGTCCCACAGCCAGGGGATGTGCAAGTGCCATCCCTCAGCAGCGCTGCGGTACTACAACTACTCCCATCATGGGACAGGCTCTGTCCCATGATAGGAGTAGTAGTCCAAGGGCAGAGGGACAGATCTCTGTTCACATTATGCGTTTTGCATAATGGGAACAGAGCCTTTATGGCAGTGTGGTCCCAAACAGGGAGACTCCAGATGTTGCTTAACTACAGCCCCCATGATGGGAGTTATAGTTTTGCAACAATTGGAGGCTTCCTGTTTAGGAACACGCAGCATTATGTGCGCTCTTCACAGGGTAGATGTGGGTACAGGGTAAATAATGCCAGTCTGTTACCACCTAGGCCCAGGAGCACCATTTTTGACGCTCCGGGCCTGTGGAAACCAGCTCTTCCCTGAACCCCTGTGGCGGGGGGGGGGGGGGTATGTTACATTCTTATACTGGTCATATTGAATGACACAGTCACCATTGGTGAAAATTAATTACTCAGATTAAATAAACAAAAATTACATTTATTATTAGGCTCATAGACAAATATGGCAGACAGAACAAACTAGTAAATCTTATAGTAGTAGTTAGTACGGTCGAAAAAAAGACATATGTCCATCAAGTTCAACCAGGGAATTAAGGGGTAGGGGTGTGGCGCGATATTGGGGAAGGGATGGGATTTTATATTTCTTCATAAGCATTAATGTTATTTTGTTCCATAAATGTATCTAATCCTGTTTTAAAGCTGTTAATTGTTCCTACTGTGACCAGTTCCTGAGGTAGACCGTTCCATAAATTCACAGTCCTCACGGTAAAGAAGGCGTGTCGCCCCTTGAGACTAAACTTTTTCTTCGCCAGACGGAGGGAGTGTCCCCTCGTCCTTTGGGGGGGTTTGACCTGGAACAGTTTTTCTCCATATTTTTTGTATGGGCCATTAATATACTTATATACGTTTATCATATCCCCCCTTAAACGTCTCTTCTCAAGACTAAACAATTGTAACTCCTTTAATCGCTCCTCATAGCTAAGATGTTCCATGCCCCATATTAGTTTAGTCGCGCGTCTCTGCACCCTTTCCAACTCCGCAGTGTCCCTTTTATGGACAGGTGCCCAAAACTGAAAAGCATATTCCAGGTGAGGCCGTACCAATGCTTTATAAAGGGGGAGTATTATGTCCCTGTCCCTTGAGTCCATGCCTCTTTTTATACATGACAATATCCTGCCGGCTTTGGAAGCAGCAGCCTGACATTGCATGCTATTCTGTAGTCTGTGATCTACAAGTACACCCAGATCCTTCTTAGTTTAATCCCCCCTAAGACATACGATGCATGCAGGTTATTAGTACCCAGATGCATAACTTTACATTTATCCACATTGAACCTCATTTGCCAAGTGGATGCCCAGACACTTAGTCTATCCAAGTCATCCTGTAACTTATGCACATCCTCTATAGACTGTACCGTGCTACAAAGCTTGGTGTCATCTGCAAAGATAGAAACAGAGCTGTTAATACCATCCTCTATATCATTGATAAATAAATTAAACAACAGCGGGCCCAGTACTGAACCTTGGGGTACACCACTAATTACCGGGGACCATGTATGTAAAGAACAGTCCTTGCTTAAGTATTACAATAATGACAGTAGGAAGTGTAGGCATCTTCTTAGAACAATCTCACCTACTGAGGTTTGTGTGGGCTGGATCCATCATGGAAAGTTCATCTAAGATGGCTTCCTCCTTCATTAGACTGGATTGGTCTCCTTCATCAGTCTTGCTTCCTTGTTACTTCATGAATGATGCCCTCCTCGTCCTCCATGAATGAGGCTTCCTTGGTAACTTGTGAAGCAGTCTTCTTATATACCATACTTATGGGTGTGTTCTTTACATATGTGGGCGTGGTTATACTAAGTCTTTTATCCATAAATATACTTATCTCTATATATCTCCTCCCAGTGGGTTGGTTTGAGTGTATATTTAACTAATGGGTGTATACATTATGTAATGCATAACTTGTAATCTGATTGGTCATTACTACCCTTACAAATATGGTAGGTCTTTAAGTCTCAACCTGACCATGTGACTATTCTTAGAATAGTATAGTGTGTTATGCATACCTCAGCAATTCTATCTAAAGGTTCAGCTGTCTATATCTTAACTGTCTTAAAGGTCATGGCATCCATTTTAGGTTTGACTCTGGTCAGCCATCTTGTATACCCTAGATTTACCTTGCATGAGTTATAATTGTATATTAAATATTTTTATATTTCCCCCTGTTATGAGTTTAAATTACTCATAATACAATTTTTTCATATACAATTACCATATATAGTATTAGTAACCAAATCCTTACTTTGTAGTCATTTTATAAATAAATTAGGCAACCCCCTTTAAATTTGTATCTATCATCACAGAATATCACTTTTAAGTAAGTTAATCCATTCATGGTATACATTGTATTATTATCATTATTCTAATAAATCGATGTCATAGTATATCATGATATGTAACAAATCATGTCATACTATTTCATACAATGATAAATTATGTCATTACCTTTATCATTTTACCATATTGTGTTATATTATGTTGTGTTTTGGTATACTATAATTTATTTTTCACAAAAAATCTTTAATCAATACTTAAATCTAATCTAAATCTTTGTTTTCTTGGGCCTTGGAAAAAACAGTCCATAACACAGTCCATAAAAGATCCTTGAAATGGAAAAACTTTACAAAATCCTTGAAAGATATAAAGTCATTGTCCTTTGATTATTTCTACCAATAATAACAAATTTTCTTTCTTTGCTTCAATTCTGCGTTCATCCTTTTGTCAGTTGGATCTTTGGATGAAGTTTACTATAATAGGAAACATCCATTTAGTTCTGGACAGCCAAGGGTTAACATCCCTTGATGATACGTCACTTCCTCGCAGACTCTGCATCAGCACTGCAAAGGTTAACTTTAACTCTTTCATTTCTTTGCTGGAACAACAGCTGATGATAAGAAAACAGACCTTTTTCAGACACCTTTTTTTCTTCACCTTTGGGCTCCTGGAAGTATGTTTTAGCCCAATTTGTAGAAACAATGCATTTCTTTAGCTCCTTTGCTTGAGACAGCAGCTGATGGTCAAATACCACACACAGGTGGTGATCCATTCAGGCCGTAATCTCTGCTTTTCTGTAGAACTAGAAGTCCCAGCAAGTCCTCTTTATATTTCTTTAATACAGGTAAACCTTAGCATTGGTTACCTCTGGACTTCAGACTCCTATTCATCTGTAGAAATACCTTGGAAAGTCTTTTTACCAAAACACAGTTCAAAATATCCTTGATCCTCACAGCAAGTGTAGTCCTTTCCCCATGGGAGTACTTTGAATAATTCTTGTTACTATAGGAATGAATTAAAATGAATAAAATAATTCCCCACATTTTTACCTATGTGAATTACATGAAGATTTGTTTTTGTGTAAACATGTATACAACAAGACATTCAAAAATACACACCATATATGAATTTGTGTATTTCCTTGAATTAATTCCCATATGTATACTGAACATGTAAAACAAAGAACAATTAATAATTGAACCTACATTATGTAAATGTGTAATTACCTCAAAATTCATTTATATTAAAATAACCATAATATAACCTCAACTTTCTTAAACTTAACTAGAATAAAATACAATACCCCTAGAACCTTTATTCACAATAATATTTGAAATCATTTGATTCATCAGTTTCACCATATTAACATAGAAATATATGTATTTTCATGTCAATATGTAATTATCTCTATAATTTAGTATAGAATGAAATATTGTGCACTCATATTTTATTCTATACAAGACCAATTATTTACCCTTTATCTTTTGGATTTCAAACATAATTCTATATTTCTTTGAACATAGCATACTTCAAACACATTCACTACATTCTCTGTATACATTTATTCACTCACTGAATACACTTTTTCATACATTTAATAATTTTAATATGGTACCATAAAAATATTCAATTTATATGAAGTACTTCCCAAGAATGTAATTAATTAATATATGTATTAATTTAATTAATTAATTAATTTCAAGACATGTCTTTGAAAATATCCAATAGGCCTTTCTCCTCAATACTTAACTTACTTCACACACTGCAGTGTCATATACATCCCACTCTGATTTCAGTCTTCCAAAGGCACATTTACGTTTACTTACAACGTATATCCTTAGCCATACATATGGTCCCTGTCAATCAAACTCCAAGCTCGTGCACAAGTCTTCACATGCCCGTGCCCAAGGTTTTACTTACATACACGTGCATTTGCAAATGGAGGACAGACATATAGAGAGGTTACAGAGAAAGAAGCATGGATTCAAGGTTACTTAAATTGTCACATGAAGACAAAACAAGACGCATGCTTGAACTTATCAAGTGGATTTACTTTATTCTTCATCACTAGATGCAACATATATGTAAAGACATACAATACTTTATTTAACCCCTTAAGGACCAAGGACGTACCGGTACGTCCTTGGTCCTGCTCCCGTGATATAACGTGGGGTTACACGGTAACCCCGCATCATATCACGGCGGGCCCGGCGTCATAGTGAAGCCGGGACCCGCCGCTAATAGCGCGTGGCGCCGCTCGCTATTAACCCTTTAGCCGCGTACTCAGAGCTGAGCCACGTGGCTAAAAGCGAAAGTAAAAAGTGCCAGTTAACTCAGTGGGCTGTTCGGGATAGCCGTGGCGAAATCGTGGCATCCCGAACAGCTTGCAGGACAGCATGAGGGCCCCTACCTGCCTCCTCGCTGTCCGATCGCCGAATGACTGCTCAGTGCCTGAGATCCAGGCATGAGCAGTCAAGCGGCAGAATCATCGATCACAGGTTTCCTATGAGAAACCAGTGATCAGTGATAAAGATCAGTGTGTGCAGTGTTATAGGTCCCTATGGGAGCTATAACACTGCAAAAAAAAAGTGGAAAAAAAAAGTGAATGAATATCATTTAACCCCTCCCATATTAAAAGTTTCAATCACCCCCCTTTTCCCATAAAAAAAAAAACACAGTGTAAATAAAAATAAACATATATGGTATCACCACGTGCGGAAATGTCCGAATTATAAAAATATATCGTTAATTAAACCGCTCGGTCAATGGCGTACGCGCAAAAAAATTCCAAAGTCCAAAATAGTGCAAAATCCAAAATGAATAAAAAGCGATCAATAAGTCCTATCAATGCAAAAATGGTACCGTTAAAAACTTCAGATCACGGCGCAAAAAATGAGCCCTCATACCACCCCATACACGGAAAAATAAAAAAGTTATAGGGGTCAGAAGATGACAATTTTAAACGTATTAATTTTCCTGCATGTAGTTATGATTTTTTCCAGAAGTACGACAAAATCAAACCTATATAAGTAGGGTATCATTTTAATCGTATGGACCTACAGAATAAAGATAAGGTGTCATTTTTACCGAAAAATGTACTACGTAGAAACGGAAGCCCCCAAAATTTACAAAACAGGGGGGTTTTTTCCGTTTCACCGTAGATTTTTGGGCAAAATGACTGACGTCATTACAAAGTAGAATTGGTGGCGCAAAAAATAAGCAATCATATGGATTTTTAGGTGCAAAATTGAAAGAGTTATGCAAAAAACGAAAATGCAAAAACGGAAAAACCCCCGGTCCTTGAGGTCCTTAGCTAATGTTAGTCACAGAACTTATAGCTAATCAGCTCTTGTCCTGCATCTCTGTTAACCATACATGGAATCCTTTGTCCTGGTACCTAAGATGAAATAGCATGTAATCCCAAAATGTTACTTCTACACAAAGAGATAAAAGCAGATATCATTAGTTACATATTCCATTATCATTGCAGAATAACAACAACATATGACAGTGGTCTCCAAGTTATGACCCTGCAGCTGTTTAACCCCTTAAGGACCAGGCCATTTTACACCTTAGGACCAGAGCGTTTTTTGCACATCTGACCACTGTCACTTTAAACATTAATAACTCTGGAATGCTTTTAGTTATCATTCTGATTCCGAGATTGTTTTTTCGTGACATATTCTACTTTAACATAGTGGTAACATTTTGTGGTAACTTGCATCCTTTCTTGGTGAAAAATCCCAAAATTTGATTTTTCTAACTTTGAAGCTTTCCGCTTGTAAGGAAAATGGATATTCAAAATATTATTTTTTTTAATTCACATTTCCAATATGTCTACTTTATGTTTGCATCATAAAATTGACGTGTTTTTACTTTTGGAAGACACTAGAGGGCTTCAAAGTTCAGCAACACTTTTCCAATTTTTCACAAAATTTTGAACCTCGCTTTTTTTCAGGGACCAGTTCAGGTTTGAAGTGGATTTGAAGGGTCTTGACATTAGAAATACCCCACAAAAGACCCCATTATAAAAACTACACCCCCAAAAGTATTCAAAATGACAATCAGTAAGTGTTTTAACCCTTTAGGTATTTCACAGGAATAGCAGCAAAGTGAAGGAGAAGATTCACAATCTTCATTTTTTACACTCGCATGTTCTTGTAAACCCAATTTTTGAATTTTTACAAGGGGTAAAAGGATAAAATGTATACTTATATTTGTAGCCAAATTTCTCTCGAGTAAGGACATACCTCATATGTCTATGTAAATTGTTCGGCGGGCGCAGTAGAGGGCTCAGAAGCGAAGGAGCGACAAGGGGATTTTGGAGAGTACGTTTTTCAGAAATGGTTTTTGGGGGGCATGTTGCATTTAGGAAGCCCCTATGGTGCCAGAACAGCAAAAAAAAAACACATGGCATACCATTTTGGAAACTAGACCCCTTGGGGAACGTAACAAGGAATATAGTGAGCCTTAATACCCCACAGGTGTTTCACAACTTTTGCATATGTAAAAAAAAAATTTTTTTTCACTAAAATGTGTTTCCCCCCCAAATTTCACATTTTTGCAAGGGTTAATAGCAGAAAATACCCCCCAAAATTTATAACCCCATCTCTTCTGAGTATGGAGGTACCCCATAAGTGGACCTGAAGTGCACTACTGGCGAACTACAATGCTCAGAAGAGGAGGAGCACCTTTGAGCTTTTGGAAAGAGAATTCGTTTGGAATGGTAGTCAGGCATTTACAAAGCCCCCCGTGGTGCCAGAACAGTGGACCCCCCCCCCACATGTGACCCTATTTTGGAAACTACACCCCTCACAGAATTTAATAAGTGGTGCAGTGAGCATTTACACCCCACTGGCGTTTGACAGATCTTTGGAACAGTGGGCTGTGCAAATGGCAAATAAAATTTTTCATTTTCATGGATCACTGTTCCAAAAATCTGTCAGACACCTGTGGGGCGTAAATGCTCACTGTACCCCTTATTACATTACATGAGGGGTGTAATTTCCAAAATGGGGTCACATATGGGGGGTGTCCATTGTTCTGGTACCATGGGGGCTTTGTAAACACAAGTGGCCTTCAATTCCGGACACATTTTCTCTTCAAAATCCCGATGGCGCTCCTTCTCTTCTGAGCATTGTTGTGCACCCATAGAGCACTTTACATCCACATATGGGTTATGCTCTTACTCAGAAGAAATTGGGTTACAAATTTTGGGGGGCTTTTTTTTATTTTCCCTTGTGAAAATGAAAAATTTAGGGCGACACCAGCATTTTAGTGAAAATTTTTTTTTTCCATTTTCCCATAAAACTTTAATGAAAATTTATCAAACACCTGTGGGTTGTTCAGGCTCACAATACCCCTTGTTACGTTCCATGAGGGGTGTCGTTTCCAAAATGGGGTCACATGTGGGTATTTATTATTTTGGGTTTATCTCAGAACCGCTGTAAAATCAGCCACCCCTGTGCAAATCACCAATTTAGGCCTCAAATGTACATGGTGCGCTCTCACTCCTGAGCCTCGTTGTGCGTCCGTAGAGCATTTTACGCCCACAAATGGGGTATTTCCGTACTCAGGAGAAATTGCGTTCCAAATTTTGGGGGTCTTTTTTTCCTTTTACCTCCCGTGAAAATAAAAAGTAAAGGACAACACCAGCATGTTAGTGTAAAACATTTTTTTTTTACACTAACAGGCTGGTGTAGACACCAACTTTTCTTTTTCATAAGGGGTAAAAGGAAAAAAAAGGTCCCAAAATTAGTAGTGCAATTTCTCCTGAGTACGGAGATACCCCATATGTGGCACTAAACTGTTTCCTTGGAATACGACAGAGTTCTGAAGTGAGAGAGCGCCATGCGCATTTGAGGACTAAATTAGGGATTGCACAGGGGTGGACATAGGGGTATTCTACGCCAGTGATTCCCAAACAGGGTGCCTCCAGCTGTTGCTAAACTCCCAGCATGCCTGGACAGTCAGTGGCTGTCCGGAAATGCTGTGAGTTGTTGTTTTGCAACAGCTGGAGGCTGTTTTGGAAACACTGCCGTACAATACGTTTTTAATTTTTATTGGGGGGACAGTGTAAGGGGGTGTTTATGTAGTGTTTTACCCTTTATTATGTGTAAGTGTAGTGTAGTGTAGTGTTTTTAGGGTACGTTCACACTGGCAGAGGTTTACAGTGAATTTACCGCTAGGAGTTTGCGCTGCGGCGAAAAATTTGCCGCAGCCCAAACTTGAAGCAGGAAACTTACTGTAAGCCTGCCCGTGTGAATGTACCCTGTACGTTCACATGGGGGGGCAAACCTCCAGCTGTTTCAAAACTACAACTCCCAGCATGTACTGACAGACCGTGCATGCTGGGAGTTGTACTTTTGCAACAGCTGGAGGCACACTGGTTGGAAAACCTTCAGTTAGGTTCTGTTACCTAACTCAGTATTTTCCAACCAGTGTGCCTCCAGCTGTTGCAAAACGTCAACTCCCAGCATGTACTGATCGCCGAAAGGCATGCTGGGAGATGTAGTTATGCAACAGCTGGAGGGATCGCAACTACAACTCCCAGCATGCAGAGACAGCTGTTTGCTGTTTAGGCATGCTGGGAGTTGCAGTTTTGCAACATCTGGAGAGCTATAGTTTAGAGATCACTGCACAGTGGTCTCCAAACTGTGGACCTCCAGATGTTGCAAAACTACAACTCCCAGCATGCCCAGACAGCAAACTGCTGTCTCTGCATGCTGGGAGTTGTAGTTGCGATCCCTCAAGCTGTTGCACTGATCGTCGCCTGTTGCTGTCGCCGATGGGTAAGTGGATCTTCGGCACCGGTCCCTGTCGGTTTCCCCATCCTGCCCCGCCTATTGTGGGTGGGCAGAACGGGGAAACCCTGATCTGCTATTGGTGGTCGCGTCTAGACCACCAATAGCAGAGATAGGAGGGGTGGCACCTCTGCCACCTCACTCCTATAGCTACAGGGGGATCGTGGGTGTCTAGGACACCCGCGATCCCCTTTCTTTTCCGGGTCACCATAGACCCGTAATGACCCGGAATCGGCACAAATCGCAAGTGTGAATTCACTTGCGATTTGCGCCGATCTCCGACATGGGGGGGTCTAATGACCCCCCTGGGCATTTGGCGGGGTGCCTGCTGATAGATATCAGCAGTCACCCCGGCCCGGTCCCCGAAATTCCCACGGTCGTACAGGTACGCCCTTGGTCCTTAAGTACCAGGGAGCAAAGGTGTACCTGTACGCCCTTGGTCCTTAAGGGGTTAAAAAAAACATGATCTTTCTCTATGTTATTAATAATGTATATGCATACAAACATATCACTAGTAATATATATATTAAAATAGCTATACACAGATATACATAACTAATCTGTCTTACTCTATAGATTTTACATATTTTTACTTTTCACCATAAAAAATGTAGCAAAGAGTAAAGACATATATCATTAAATAAATTACCCACTAACATATAACATAACTAACATTTTTTTACATAACATTGTCAAAATCCATTATACTAGCCAAAAATCATTTACCATATATTCTAGAAATATTTAAAACCGTTTTATCTAATTGCTATCTTTGGTTTAATTACTTCATTCATAAGTAAAGTATTAAACAATCCCATTAAACCTTTAATTTCTCTAAGCTCTGTCTTTTCTAACTTACCATTTTTAAGCCTTTTTAACCATTTAACATATGTCTTTGTGAAACTGTCATTCAAAGACCTTGTTAAAGCTGGGGTGTCATTTTTCTCTGCAGCTGCCTTAGCTACGCTACCAACAGCTGAGCTAGTTAAAGACAGTGCAGACTCTTCAATCTTGTCATCTGCCACTTTGCAACCATGTGTCAGATTTGAATGGTCTTCTTTGATTTTTACACTAGTTTTTTCACTATTATAATACGTAATATTAACATGTAGTGCTTTCCTCTGCTGTTCATAGATTGCATCTTGAGATTTGTAACTCTTTGGGGCTACATTTCCTTTTGACATAATTTTACTATTTTCATTATGTGTTGAACTTTTCTGGAGCTGTGGAATTTCTGTCATGTGATCTCTCAAGTGTCTGAAACTGGCTCTGGCTTTGTCTGCCTAATGTTCTCCTGCATGTTGGACTTTTTACAAGTGTGCCTAGCCATGTTGCTTTGCGATATTTTAGAAGCCTGACAATTTTTATCTTTTTGTTGCTTCCTGGCTACATCAATTATCTTAGCGACTTCTATTAAAGAATTTTTCTTTGACGCTATGGCTAATATTAGTTTATCCATGAAAGGAAACTTTTTAATAAATGGAGATATCATAATTGGAATTTTGTCTATTGTCTTTTTTCCCATGAGCACCTTGAACATTCACTCAAAACTTATCATGTACTCAAAAACACATTGTTTTTTGCCGAGTTTATACAAAGTTAACATATCCATGCTTGGAATGTCCTTGTTGACATCTGTACAGAGCATTTCCAGCCTTTCAACATCGTCCCATTCCAACCATTCTTCTCCCTGTACATTGTGATGTATCTCTATAATTTTTCAAATATCTACAGGAATCTATATCCTTAGCAATTTATTGATTTGTTTATTGGTTAAACCAAGTTTGGCTACATGTACCTCAAAAATTTCTAAACTCTTCGCTACATGAAATTTCTTATTAACCCCTTAAGGACACAGCCCATTTTCACCTCTAGGACGCAGCCCTTTTTTGCACATCTGACCACTGTCACTTTAAACATTAATAACTCTGGAATGCTTTTAGTTATCAATCTGATTCCGAGATTGTTTTTTCGTGACATATTCTACTTTAACATAGTGGTAAATTTTTGTGGTAACTTGCATCCTTTCTTGGTGAAAAATCCCAAAATTTGATGAAAAAATTGAAAATTTTGCATTTTTCTAACTTTGAAGCTCTCTGTTTGTAAGGGAAATGGATATTCCAAATATTATTTTTTTTGGATTCACATATACAATATGTCTACTTTATATTTTCATCATAAAATGTATGAGTTTTTACTTTTGGAAGACACCAGAGGGCTTCAAAGTTCAGCAGCAATTTTACAATTTTTCACAAAATTTTCAAACTCGCTATTTTTCATGGACCAGTTCAGGTTTGAAGTGGATTTGAAGGGTCTTCATATTAGAAATACCCCATAAAAGACCCCATTATAAAAACTACTCCCCCCAAAGTATTCAAAATGACATTCAGTAAGCGTTTTAACCCTTTAGGTGTTTCACAGGAAAAGCAGCAAAGTGAAGGAGAAAATTCAAAATCTTCATTTTTTACACTTGCATGTTCTTGTAGACCCAATTTTTGAATTTTTACAAGGGGTAAAAGGATAAAATTTATACTTGAATTTGTAGCCCAATTTCTCTCGAGTAAGCACATACCTCATATCTCTATGTAAATTGTTCGGCGGGCGCAGTAGAGGGCTCAGAAGCGAAGGAGCGACAAGGGGATTTTGGAGAGTACGTTTTTCTGAAATGGTTTTTTGGGGGCATGTTGCATTTAGGAAGCCCCTATGGTGCCAAAACAGCAAAAACAAAAACATGGCATACCATTTTGGAAACTAGACCCCTTGAGGAACGTAACAAGGAATTAAGTGAGCCTTAATACCCCACAGGTGTTTCATGACTTTTGCATATGTAAAAAAAAAAAATTTCACTAAAATGTGTGTTTCCCCCCAAATTTCACATTTTTGCAAGGGTTAATAGCAGAAAATACCCCCCAAAATTTGTAACCCCATCTCTTCTGAGTATGGAGGCACCCCATAAGTTGACCTGAAGTGCATTACGGGCGAACTACAATGCTCAGAAGAGAAGGAGTCATATTTGGCTTTTTGAGAGCAAATTTTGCTCGGGGGGCATGTCGCATTTAGGAAGCCCCTATGGTGCCAGGACAGCAAAAAAAAAACGACATGGCATACCATTTTGGAAACTAGACTCCTTGAGGAACGTAACAAGGGATAAAGTGAACCTTAATACCCCACAGGTGTTTCACGACTTTTGCATATGTAAAAAAAAAATTATTTTTTTTACCAAAAATGCTTGGTTTAGCAAAAATTTTACATTTTTAAAAAAGGTAATAGAAAAAATTCCCCCCAAAATTTGAAGCCCAATTTCTCCCGATTCAGAAAACACCCAATATGGGGATAAAAAGTGCTCTGCTGGCGCACTACAGGTCTCAGAAGAGAAGGAGTCACATTTGGCTTTTTGGAAGCAAATTTTGCTCTGGGGGGCATGCCGCATTTAGGAAGCACCTATGGTGCCAGGACAGAAAAAAAAAAACCCACATGGCATACCATTTTGGAAACTATACCCCTTGGGGAACGTAACAAGGGGTAAAGTGAACCTTAATACCCCACAGGTGTTTCACGACTTTTGCATATGTAAAAAAAAAAAAAATTTTTTTACACTAAAATGCTTGTTTTCCCCCAAATTTTACATTTTTACAAGGGATAATAGCAGAAAATACCCCCCAAAATTTGTAACCCCATCTCTTCTGAGTATGGAAATACCCAATAAGTGGACGTGAAGTGCACTGGGGGCAAACTACAATCCTCAGAAGAGAAGGAGCATCATTGAGCTTTTGGAGAGAGAATTTGGCCATGTGCATTTCCAAAGCCCCCCCGTGGTGCCAGAACAGTGGACCCCCCCCCCCCATTTTTAAAACTACACCCCTCACGGAAGGTAATAAGGGGTGCAGGAAGAATTTAAACCCCACTGGCATTTGACGGATCTTTGGAACAGTGGGCTGTGCAAATTAAAAATTTTATTTTTCATTTTCACAGACCCCTGTTTCAAAGATCTGTCAGACACCTGTGGGGTGTAAATGCTCACTGTACCCCTTGTTACATTCCGTGAGGGGTGTAGTTTCCAAAATGGGGTCACATTGTTTTGCACTTATGTCAGAACCGCTGTAAAATCAGTCACCCCTGTGCAAATCACCAATTTAGACCTCAAATTTACATGGTGCACTCTCCCTTCTGGGCCTTGTTGTGCGCCCCCAGAACACTTTGCGCCCACATATGGGGTATCTCCGTCCTCAGGAGAAATTGCGTTACAAATTTTGGAGGCTTTTTTTCTTTTACCGCTTGTGAAATTTTAAAGTATGGGGCAACACCAGTATGTTAGTGTACAAAAATGTTTTTTTTTTACACTAACATGCTGGTGTAGACCCCAACTTTACCTTTTCATAAGGGGTAAAAGGAGAAAAAGCCCCCCAAAATTTGTTACGCAATTTCTCCCGAGTACGCAAATACCCCATATGTGGGCGCAAAGTGTTGCCTTGAAATACGCCAGGGCTCCAAAGTGAGAGAGCGCAATGTGCATTTGAGGCCTAAATTAGGGATTTGCATAGGGGTGTATTCTACACCAGTGATTCTCAAACAGGGTGCCTCCAGCTGTTGCTAAACTCCCAGCATGCTTGGACAGTCAATGGCTGTCCGGAAATGCTGGGAGTTTTTGTTTTGCAACAGCTGGAGGCTCCGTTTTGGAAACACTGCTGTAGGATACGTTTTTCATTTTTATTGGGGGGGAAGGGGTGGTGGTGGGGGGGGCAGTGTACGTGTGTATATATAGTGTTTTACTCTTTATTTTATGTTAGTGTAGTGTTTTTAGGTTACATTCACACTGACGGCGGATTACACTGAGTCTCCCGCTAGGAGTTTGAGCTGCGGCTGCAGCTCAAACTTGAAGCAGGGAACTCACTGTAATCCGTCGCCAGTGTGAATGTAACCTGTACATTCACATGGGAGGGGGGGGGACTACAACTCCCAGCATGCACTGACAGAACGTGCATGCTGGGAGTTGTAGTTTTGCAACAGCTGGAGGCACACTGGTTGGAAAATACTGAGTTAGGTAATAGAACCTATTACCTAACTCGGTATTTCCCAACCAGTGTGCCTCCAGCTGTTGCAGAACTACAACTCTCAGCATGTACTGATTGCCAAAGGGAATGCTGGGAGATGTAGTTATGCAACAGCTGGAGGCACGCAAGTACAACTCCCAGCATGCCGAGACAGCCATTTGCTGTTCCTGAATGCTGGGAGTTGTAGTTTTGCAAGATTTAGAGGGGTTCAGGCTGGAGATCACTGACAGTGGTCTCTAAACTGTGGCCCTCCAGATGTTGCAAAACTACAAATCTCAGCATGCTAAGACAGCAAACTGCTGTCTGGGCATGCTGGGAGTTGTAGTTTTGTAATATCTGGAGGGCTACAGTTTAGAGACCACTGTCAGTGATCTCCAGCCTGAACCCCTCTAAATCTTGCAAAACTACAACTCCCAGCATGCCAACACAGCAAACAGCTGTCAAGGCATGGTGGGAGTTGTAGTTTTGCAACATCTGGAGGGCGACAGTTTAGAGACCACTCTCTAAACTGTCGCCCTGCAGATGTTGCTAGGCAACAGACTCTGCACACGCGGCGTCATACTCACCTCCACCGCCGCCGTAATCACAGCCGCCGCCGCCGGGTAAGTGACCGCCGCTGCCGCCGCCGCCGCTATTACACGGTTCCCCCCGCTGTGCCCGGACACCGATGGGTGGGCATAGCGGGGGGAACCGAACTTTAACCCCCCCGCCCCCAGTCTGCTATTGGTCGGCCGCTCCGCCGATCAATAGCAGGGATAGGAGGGGTGGCAACCCTGCCACCTCACTCCTATCTCTTCAAGGGGGATCGAAGGTGTCTTGGACACCCCCGATCCCCTTTATTTTATCGCGGCGCCGCGATTGATGGGCAGGGGGAGAGCGCTCCCCCTGCAAACACCGTAGATGCCGTGATCAGAACTGATCACGGCATCTATGGGGTTAATGCTGCCGGGACCGGCGCGATCGCGGCCCCGGCAGCTGCGGTGGGACTCCGGCTGTGATTGACAGCTGAGTCCCACCCGCGATCTCCTGCGCTGCCCGCGGCAGAGCAGGAGATCGCTTGGACGTATGCATACGTCCATTTGCGCGAACGTGTAATTCGCCTGGACGTATGCATACGTCCAATAGCGGGAAGGGGTTAAATGTAGGGATATTACTTTTCAGTTTAATCAGATGGTTTAATTCTTTTAACAAATTCATTGACCTGTCACTTTGACAGATGTCAACAGCTGACTCCCTTAAGTCTTCGCTACACTGAGTAGTAAACATTCCTTGTGACTCTGTATCCAGATCAGATGTCAGCACATTTTGACTCTGACTTGTTACGTCACCATTACATTGTACAGCCATATCTTTTTTGGATACAATACTATCACTCCCTTGTATCAGAACTTGATCATGGAAAACTTGTAATTCACAGTTAGATCCACTTGGGGGAAAACTAAGTAGTACCAGGAAGTACAATAGTTCACAGAGGGGTACACACTTTAAAATATAACTTTTAATCAGACACGTCTAAAACCAAACAATAGCACAGGCCCCACAACAAAAAGCCAGTGGTTTAAGTTGACACCAGATCTAAAAGTATAGACCGCACACCGATGGAGGTGTGTCTATGTAGGGGATAGTGAGGGGAGCAGTGGTGCACAGAGTGCATAAATCACCCTAAAATGCCCTATCGGGGAGATGTAGTGTAGACTACCCCTGCTCCCACAGGGACTGTCGGGGCACTCGCCCTAAAAAGAGCGACCCCTGCCCCGATATATCCCTTGGACTGCGCCCTATAAATCCCTGGCAATATAAAACATGCCCTTGCTCTGGTATACCCGACGCGTTTCTACCACATCGGTGGGTTCCTCAGGGGTTAACCAGGCAACTTGCAAAGAATCAATATCCCAATTTACAGTTACAATAATGTGAAAAGTAATCAAAGTAAGGGCTATCACCAAATAGAATTTACAAAAGTATTTACAATTTAGGCAATGCCATGAGTATATCTAACTATTAAGCACCTATCCAGTTTAGGCAATAATGGTGCTAATAATGTCAGTTGTCTACTGGCAGAAAATGCCAGCAGATGGTTACTCACGGTTACCACGGGTTGCCACAGTGGCGGTATCCCCAGGTGCGCTCCCACAATGGTGGGTAGCGCACTCAGCCGATCGGTGTCCTGGCTAACCTGCCGCGGACACCCACGCTATACTTATGCGTGTCTGAAAGGAGATCACGCGCGCTTCCCAAGCCGCCGTGCGTCACTTCCGGTGGTGACGTCTCACCTCCGGTGACGCATATCCCAGCGCCGAGCGTCGCTCGTTGCTAGGCAGCGCCAGGTAATTACCAACAGCGCTGCCAGCAACTGAAAGAATCAAAGTATTTAGCCGGATCTAGAGGTAAAACGGACCATGATAAATATGCATATACAGGTGCGGGGTGAGAAATATTAGAAACGTCCTATGAAAAGCAAAAATAGAACTTCTATGCGAACCCTCTGTATTGACCTATGCCTATATACAAAATATATATAGAGCATATGTGCATAGGAAAAAAGGCTGGATGATTAAAGTGTACAAAATGGGGGGGAGAGGGGGGGGGGGTTTGTAATCATAAGGAAGACTGACAGGGCGATGAGGAGGAGGGGGGGGGGAAGTCTAATAACCCAAGATGTTAAATGTGTGGCAGAGAAGCCCAGAGAGCTCAAGGATAGAAGTATGGAGAGCATGAGACATCGACAGTAGTTTATTCTAGAAAGCAGGCGTAGCTCAAGGCTTCATTAAGGCCACGGGGAGCCTGGGTCTGTAGGGTGAAGATCCACCAGGTCTCTTTTTGGAGGATCAGTTTATCCCAATCTCCTCCCCTGGTGGGAGGTCTCACTAGCTCTATTCCCACAAATCTCAGATTTTGGGCATCCCCACCGTGTTGGCTATTGATATGTCGAGCTATCGGCTTGTCTGCCAGATTACTTATGTCTCTCAAATGCTCCCCTATTCTCCTTCTGAACTCTCTAAATGTCTTGCCAACATATTGCATACCGCAACTACAGGTCGCTTTGTACACCACCCCTCTACTCCGACAGTTAATAAAGTCGCGTATGGAATAGATTTGTCCCGTGTTGGTGCTAGAAAAGGTTTTGGCCACTTCCATGTGCCTACATGCTATGCACCCACTACAGCGAAAACATCCTTTAATTTGCCTGTCTAGCCAAGTTCCTTGTACCTGAGGTGGCGCATAGTGACTCTTAACCAATCTATCCTTCAGGCTCTTGCCCTTTCTGAAGGAGATCTGTGGGTGAGATCCCACAGCATCTTTAAGGTCGGGGTCCATCCCCAGTATCTCCCAATGTTTGCTAAGAATGCGTTTGACATCCTGTGTTCCTCCATCATAGGTAGCCACTAGTCTAATGAGGTTGTTTGAGCTCACGTCCCGGGTTTTGGGCACAAGCAAGCCTGCTCTTTCAACCTCCCTCGTGTCTCGGTACGCTTTTCGGAGGACCCAATCCGGATACCCCCTGTCCAGAAAACGCTGCCTCAAATCATTGGCTTGTTTCCTGAACTCTACTTGGGATGAACAATTTCTCTTCATCCTCAAGTATTGGCCTTTCGGGATGCCTCGTTTTAACGGTACCGGATGGAAGCTAGTCCATTCCAGTAGAGAATTTGTTGCAGTGGCCTTACGGTACACAGTTGTCTGTAAATTCCCCCTATCATCCTTCTTAATGAGGACATCCAGGAACGGTAATTCATCAGACGACAATTCGAAGGTAAACTTAAGGCCTATTGCATTGTTGTTTAAAGCCTCAATGAAGGCTATGAAGTCATCCCGGGTGCCATTCCATATGACGAAAATGTCGTCAATGTACCGTGCCCATAGTCCGACCTGCTCCGTAAAATGTACCAATCCAGCCTTTTTTCCTATGCACATATGCTCTATATATATTTTGTATATAGGCATAGGTCAATACAGAGGGTTCGCATAGAAGTTCTATTTTTGCTTTTCATAGGACGCTTCTAATATTTCTCACCCCGCACCTGTATATGCATATTTATCATGGTCCGTTTTACCTCTAGATCCGGCTAAATACTTTGATTCTTTCAGTTGCTGGCAGCGCTGTTGGTAATTACCTGGCGCTGCCTAGCAATGAGCGACGCTCGGCGCTGGGATATGCGTCACCGGAGGTGAGACGTCACCACCGGAAGTGACGCACGGCGGCTTGGGAAGCGCGCGTGATCTCCTTTCAGACACGCATAAGTATAGCGTGGGTGTCCGCGGCAGGTTAGCCAGGACACCGATCGGCTGAGTGCGCTACCCACCATTGTGGGAGCGCACCTGGGGATACCGCCACTGCGGCAACCCGTGGTAACCGTGAGTAACCATCTGCTGGCATTTTCTGCCAGTAGACAACTGACATTATTAGCACCATTATTGCCTAAACTGGATAGGTGCTTAATAGTTAGATATACTCATGGCATTGCCTAAATTGTAAATACTTTTGTAAATTCTATTTGGTGATAGCCCTTACTTTGATTACTTTTCACATTATTGTAACTGTAAATTGGGATATTGATTCTTTGCAAGTTGCCTGGTTAACCCCTGAGGAACCCACCGATGTGGTAGAAACGCGTCGGGTATACCAGAGCAAGGGCATGTTTTATATTGCCAGGGATTTATAGGGCGCAGTCCAAGGGATATATCGGGGCAGGGGTCGCTCTTTTTAGGGCGAGTGCCCCGACAGTCCCTGTGGGAGCAGGGGTAGTCTACACTACATCTCCCCGATAGGGCATTTTAGGGTGATTTATGCACTCTGTGCACCACTGCTCCCCTCACTATCCCCTACATAGACACACCTCCATCGGTGTGCGGTCTATACTTTTAGATCTGGTGTCAACTTAAACCACTGGCTTTTTGTTGTGGGGCCTGTGCTATTGTTTGGTTTTAGACGTGTCTGATTAAAAGTTATATTTTAAAGTGTGTACCCCTCTGTGAACTATTGTACTTCCTGGTACTACTTAGTTTTCCCCCAAGTGGATCTAACTGTGAATTATTTGCTTACACTTGAGATTTTGGTATGGCCGGATTTCTAGCGGCAGGTCTAAATACAGACATATGGGTCACTGAGGTGTCTGAGGTATTTTCAGAGAAAACATTTGTTCAAAAGCAGTATACTCCTTCATTTAAATCCGCATTTAGGGAACTCACCAGACTCTACAAAGAGCACATCACCTCATGGTGGGAGGTTCAGAGTCTGGAGAATTACCTAAAACACCAAATTGTACCAAGGGGATTGCGGATTAATCTTACCCCAGCAGCAAGGTACAGAAGTCCAGGCCTCATCAGTAAGTGGGAGAAAGAAGCTACCCTGAGCTCCCTGAGATTTATGCAGATACTCCTCGAAGAGGAGAAAGTTAATCACAGCTCCCTAGAAGAAAAACTCAAATCTCATATTCAGATTACCCAAGGCTTCAAGTCTGAGGTTGAGTTTTCAACCAAGGAGCTGCAGCTGAAAAATACGATTGAAAGGTTCCAGTACCACCTCAAGGAGAGGAAGCACCGCCAATTTGTCCGGGATTTACAGGACTTCAAGGACAATAAAGTATATGTGTTTCTCTCCAAAGGAGGTACTGTGGAACCAACGGCTGACGGTTCATCTACAGAGACAGATTATTCAGACTCTGATAGAGATCAACCTTCTAAAAACAGGGGACGAGGTCGAGGACGTGGGAAGAGAGGAGGGAGAGGTTTCAATAGAGGAGGTAGAGGTGGGGCCCCACCAGATCAAGGTCCTTTTTTAGAGAAACCCCCTCAGTACACCACGTACCCCCTAAGGAATCGAAACAACTGAATACCGCTTTACAAATTATTAACCTATCTGCACACGAACTCTCTGAATCTGAAATGTGTCTTCTTCGTAAAGGTCTGGGCTTTGTACCCACGTCTGCATTTAATAAATTTAATTGGGTGAAAGATTTACATTTATTTACCAGGAAACTACATTGGAAGAAATTCCATGCCAACTGTGAGAGACGCCGCGCCCAGGAACTTGGTCTCTCCGGGGATGTCCCCCGGGGTGCAGAGCTACTGGTAGATCTCATGAGTGAGGGGGATCAATCCAGTGGGTTGGGCCCCTTTACTCAACTGAGAAATAAAAGCAAAAAGATGCCACCCACAGGAGATCTCTCCTGTGTGGATGTGTTTCTGAACTTGGTTCTAAATGATTTGGACCAGGTTAGGTCAGTTGGCAATACCAATTTTAGCCATGATGAAATGCAGGCGCTGCTCAGATTGGAAAAAGACAAATCTTTGGTAATTAAGCCCTCCGATAAGGGGGGCAACATTGTTTTGATGGACCATCTCAAATATCGTCAGATGTGTCTAGAACTCCTTCTGCAGGATGATTGCTATGAGATCTTAAGAGATGATCCCACTGTGCAATATCGCACTGAATTAGTCGAGATAGTCCAAACAGCTAGGGATGCTGATCTTGTAAGTGGAGAAGAAGCTGACTTTTTGGTACCCCGCCATCCCAGGGTGGCAACTTTCTACTCCTTGCCTAAAATACACAAAGGCACCACACCCCTCAGGGGGAGACCAATTGTCTCGGGCGTGGGCAACCTATCACAAAATGCTGGTGTGTACATTGATGCCATATTAAAAACCTTTGTGATGGCACTGCCCTCATACACCAGAGACACTACGGATCTGTTAAAAAAGATAGATGGTCTGACCCTTGAGGGGCATACGTGGCTAGCCAGCATTGATGTGGAGTCCTTATACTCCTGCATTCCCCATGATCTGGGAATAGCGGCGGTAGAGTTTTTTCTACGAAGCAGAGGTTGCCAGTACCGTGCCCATAGCCGATTCGTCCTGGACCTGCTCCGGTTCACCCTCACCAAGAATTATTTTCTTTTTGACAGACGTACCTTCCACCAGCTCAGAGGGACCGCAATGGGGAGCCCTTGTGCCCCCACATATGCTAACCTCTATCTGGGCTGGTGGGAGGAAACGTTAGTCTTTGGTGAGGAATTGGTACATTTTACGGAGCAGGTCGGACTATGGGCACGGTACATTGACGACATTTTCGTCATATGGAATGGCACCCGGGATGACTTCATAGCCTTCATTGAGGCTTTAAACAACAATGCAATAGGCCTTAAGTTTACCTTCGAATTGTCGTCTGATGAATTACCGTTCCTGGATGTCCTCATTAAGAAGGATGATAGGGGGAATTTACAGACAACTGTGTACCGTAAGGCCACTGCAACAAATTCTCTACTGGAATGGACTAGCTTCCATCCGGTACCGTTAAAACGAGGCATCCCGAAAGGCCAATACTTGAGGATGAAGAGAAATTGTTCATCCCAAGTAGAGTTCAGGAAACAAGCCAATGATTTGAGGCAGCGTTTTCTGGACAGGGGGTATCCGGATTGGGTCCTCCGAAAAGCGTACCGAGACACGAGGGAGGTTGAAAGAGCAGGCTTGCTTGTGCCCAAAACCCGGGACGTGAGCTCAAACAACCTCATTAGACTAGTGGCTACCTATGATGGAGGAACACAGGATGTCAAACGCATTCTTAGCAAACATTGGGAGATACTGGGGATGGACCCCGACCTTAAAGATGCTGTGGGATCTCACCCACAGATCTCCTTCAGAAAGGGCAAGAGCCTGAAGGATAGATTGGTTAAGAGTCACTATGCGCCACCTCAGGTACAAGGAACTTGGCTAGACAGGCAAATTAAAGGATGTTTTCGCTGTAGTGGGTGCATAGCATGTAGGCACATGGAAGTGGCCAAAACCTTTTCTAGCACCAACACGGGACAAATCTATTCCATACGCGACTTTATTAACTGTCGGAGTAGAGGGGTGGTGTACAAAGCGACCTGTAGTTGCGGTATGCAATATGTTGGCAAGACATTTAGAGAGTTCAGAAGGAGAATAGGGGAGCATTTGAGAGACATAAGTAATCTGGCAGACAAGCCGATAGCTCGACATATCAATAGCCAACACGGTGGGGATGCCCAAAATCTGAGATTTGTGGGAATAGAGCTAGTGAGACCTCCCACCAGGGGAGGAGATTGGGATAAACTGATCCTCCAAAAAGAGACCTGGTGGATCTTCACCCTACAGACCCAGGCTCCCCGTGGCCTTAATGAAGCCTTGAGCTACGCCTGCTTTCTAGAATAAACTACTGTCGATGTCTCATGCTCTCCATACTTCTATCCTTGAGCTCTCTGGGCTTCTCTGCCACACATTTAACATCTTGGGTTATTAGACTTCCCCCCCCCCCTCCTCCTCATCGCCCTGTCAGTCTTCCTTATGATTACAAACCCCCCCCCCCCTCTCCCCCCCATTTTGTACACTTTAATCATCCAGCCTTTTTTCCTATGCACATATGCTCTATATATATTTTGTATATAGGCATAGGTCAATACAGAGGGTTCGCATAGAAGTTCTATTTTTGCTTTTCATAGGACGCTTCTAATATTTCTCACCCCGCACCTGTATATGCATATTTATCATGGTCCGTTTTACCTCTAGATCCGGCTAAATACTTTGATTCTTTCAGTTGCTGGCAGCGCTGTTGGTAATTACCTGGCGCTGCCTAGCAACGAGCGACGCTCGGCGCTGGGATATGCGTCACCGGAGGTGAGACGTCACCACCGGAAGTGACGCACGGCGGCTTGGGAAGCGCGCGTGATCTCCTTTCAGACACGCATAAGTATAGCGTGGGTGTCCGCGGCAGGTTAGCCAGGACACCGATCGGCTGAGTGCGCTACCCACCATTGTGGGAGCGCACCTGGGGATACCGCCACTGCGGCAACCCGTGGTAACCGTGAGTAACCATCTGCTGGCATTTTCTGCCAGTAGACAACTGACATTATTAGCACCATTATTGCCTAAACTGGATAGGTGCTTAATAGTTAGATATACTCATGGCATTGCCTAAATTGTAAATACTTTTGTAAATTCTATTTGGTGATAGCCCTTACTTTGATTACTTTTCACATTATTGTAACTGTAAATTGGGATATTGATTCTTTGCAAGTTGCCTGGTTAACCCCTGAGGAACCCACCGATGTGGTAGAAACGCGTCGGGTATACCAGAGCAAGGGCATGTTTTATATTGCCAGGGATTTATAGGGCGCAGTCCAAGGGATATATCGGGGCAGGGGTCGCTCTTTTTAGGGCGAGTGCCCCGACAGTCCCTGTGGGAGCAGGGGTAGTCTACACTACATCTCCCCGATAGGGCATTTTAGGGTGATTTATGCACTCTGTGCACCACTGCTCCCCTCACTATCCCCTACATAGACACACCTCCATCGGTGTGCGGTCTATACTTTTAGATCTGGTGTCAACTTAAACCAATGGCTTTTTGTTGTGGGGCCTGTGCTATTGTTTGGTTTTAGACGTGTCTGATTAAAAGTTATATTTTAAAGTGTGTACCCCTCTGTGAACCATGGAAAACTTGTAACATATTTACCAAATTAGCTAGCTTACTTTGTTCTGTACTCTTAGTTTCATATTCTGTTACTAATTTCATCCATAAAGATTTTAAAGGGTACCTCTCATCAAATAAACCTTTGATATATTTTAGATTAACGAATGTTGAATAACTTTCCAATAGCATGTTAATGAAAAATATGCTTCTTTCTATTGTATTTTTTCCCGATAAGTCCTGTCAGCAAGCATTTCTGACTCATGCTGGAGTCCTAAACACTCAGAGCTGCCAGCCTGCTTTGTTCACAGCCAAACAGGCTGTGAACAAAGCAGGCTGGCAGCTCTGAGTGTTCTCCTTTGTGAACAAAGCAGACTGGCAGCTTGTAGTGTTTAGGACTCCAGCATGAGTCTGAAATGCTTGCTGCCAGGACTGGTAGGGAGACCCCTAGTGGTCATTTCTTCAAAGTGGAAATTTAAATAGAAAGAAGCATATTTTTTAATAACATGCAATTGTAAAGTTATTCTGCATACATTAATCTATAATATATCAAAAGTTTTTTTAGATACATCTGACTTAAAACTAGGCATGTCTGAAACCTGCATTGTACATTTTTCTGCCATAATATAGAGTAATTAAAACAATACTCACAAGATAGCCTCTTGTCTCTCAGTCTTCTTTGCTGATCCTTTAGCAATTTCCCGCAGCTGAATTCTTTTTTCCTGGCCTTCTCCAATGGTTGTCAGATTCTTAGGTTCTCGTCTTTCTGAAAGCTTGTATAGTATATGGCATTTGTACGTCTCTCCCCCTGTACAAGCTGAACAAAGGCAAATGGCTGGCGTCGCCAAACTGTTACATTCTTATACTGGTCATATTGAATGACACAGTCACCATTGGAGAAAATTAATTACTCAGATTAAATAAACAAAAATTACATTTATTATTAGGCTCATAGACAAATATGGCAGACAGAACAAACTAGTAAATCATATGTAAAGAACAGTCATTGCTTAAGTATTACAATAATGACAGTAGGAAGTGTAGGCATCTTCTTAGAACAATCTCACCAACTGAGGTTTGTGTGGGCTGGATCCATCATGGAAAGTTCATCTAAGATGGCTTCCTCCTTCATTAGACTGGATTGGTCTCCTTCATCAGTCTTGCTCCTCGTCCTCCATGAATGAGGCTTCCTTGGTAACTTGTGAAGCAGTCTTCTTATATACCATACATATGTGGGCGTGGTTATAATAAGTCTTATATCCATAAATATACGTATCTCTATATATCTCCTCCCAGTTGGTTGGTTTGAGTGTATCTTTAACTAATGGGTGTATACATTATGTAATGCATAACTTGTAATCCGATTGGTCATTACTACCCTTACAAATATGGTAGGTCTTTAAGTCTCAACCTGACCATGTGACTATTCTTAGAATAGTATAGTGTGTTATGCGTACCTCAGCAATTCTATCTAAAGGTTCAGCTGTCTATAGCTTAACTGTCTTAAAGGTCATGGCATCCATTTTAGGTTTGACTCTTGTCAGCCATCTTGTATACCCTAGATTTACCTTGCATGAGTTATAATTGTATATTAAATATTTTTACAGGGTACCGGGGTAATAATTGGAGGTTAGCACTAGCTGTTTTGGGGGCTAATGCTAAGCCCCGGCCTAGTAATAGATTGTCTACAAGACGCCTTCCACTACTAAGCCTGAAAATTTAATTATAAAAAACACAACACATTGAAAAAAAAATGTTATTTGAAAAAACACTCCCCCCACAGCACTCGTTAAGCCTTTTATTGACATTTAAACAATAAACACTGTTCATCGTTGCAAACCACAAAATATGACATAGTCCTCCACATTCACATATCTAAATTTCGAAGGAAAAAAAGGTTAGTAGATTTATTTGTTTCCACACACCAGCAAAAATGCAAGAAAAAAAAAATGCAAGACAAACTGACAAAACACAGGAAAATGCTGGGACAGTTTTTCTGTTTTTTTTTTTTATGATGGACAAAAAACCTTAATGGAATCCGACCTCAAAGCAATAGAACAAAATCCCTGTGTCCACTTTTCCTGTGAGGTAGAGAAGGAGTGTACGGTAGAGTGAGGGGGGCGTTTCTATATTTGCACAAGATTTATCAAAGGACATGCACAGCCTTAGTAAATTCTGAGCAAGAGTGTACAATAGTCAAGCAGTGTCTACTGTGTCTACAATAGACACATATTGATGAATCCCCCATTGAGTTTTATATGTATATATACTAGCTGAATACCCAGCGTTGCCCGGTGTTTCCTTCCTAATCCTTGTTGGAGAGGAAAATAAACAAAGGAGGAAGCTTTTGACTTCATATCCCGTCCTCATATATTGTTGTCATATCCCAACCCCATTTTCAGTCCTCATATCCCAACCTCCTATTCCAACCTCCTATCCTGTCCTCCTATCCTCTCCTCCTATCCCGACCTCCTATCCTGACCTCCTATCCTGTCCTCCTATCCCGTCATCATATACCGTCCTCCTATCTCGACCTCCTATCCCATCCTCCTATCTCAACCTCCTATCCCGTCCTCCTATCCCAACCTCCCATCTCAACCTCCTATCCCGTCCTCCTATTCCGACCTATCCTGACCTCCTATCCCGTACTCCTATCCCATCTTTATATCTTGACCTCCTATCCCGTCCTCCTATCTCGACCTCCTATCCCGTCCTCCTATCTCGACCTCCTATCCCAACCTCCCATCTCAACCTCCTATCTCATCCTCCTTTCCTGACCTCCTATCCTGTCCTCCTATCCCGTCCTCCTATCTCGACCTCCCATCCCGACCTCTTATCCCGTCCTCCTTTCTCGACCTCATATCCCATCCTCCTATCTCGACCTCCTATCCCGTCCTCCTATCTCGACCTCCTATCCCAACCTCCCATCTCAACCTCCTATCTCATCCTCCTTTCCTGACCTCCTATCCTGTCCTCCTATCCCGTCCTCCTATCTCGACCTCCCATCCCGACCTCTTATCCCGTCCTCCTATCTCGACCTCATATCCCATCCTCCTATCTCGACCTTCTATCCTGACCCGTAATATGTGTACTAGGTATTGAAATATCTCCAGCCGTACGGAAGTTATGTGGGAACATACATTTCCCATTGATTTGCATGGGACTTTAAACAAAAACCTACCCGGCGTTGCCCGGTTTTTCCTTCCTAATCCTTGTTAGGGAGGAAAATAAACAAAGGGGGAAGCTTTTGACTTCATATCCCATCCTCATATATTGTTGTCATATCCCAACCCCATATCCCGTTCTCATATCTCGACCTCCTATCCCGTCATCATATCTTGATCTCATATCCCATCCTTGCATCCCAACCTCCTATCCCAACCTCCTTACCCGTCCTCCTATCTTGACCTCCTATCTCAACCTCCTATTATGACCTCCTATCTCAACCTCCTATCCTGACCTCCTATCCCATCCTCCTATCTCGACCTCCTATCATGACCTCCTATCATGACCTCCTATCCTGACCTCCTATCCCATCCTCCTATCCAGTCCATCTATCCCGTCCTCCTATCCTGACCTCCTATCCCATCCTCCTATCCTGACCTCCTATCCTGTCCTCCTATCTCGACCTTCTATCGCCCTCCTCCTATCCCGACCTATCCCGTCCTCATATCCCGACCTCCTGTACTAGGTATTGAAATATCTCCTGCCGTACGAAAGTTATGTGGGAACATACATTTCCCATTGATTTGCATGGGACTTTAACCCCTTAAGGACTCAGCCCATTTTGGCCTTAACCCCTTAAGGACACATGACGTACTGGAACGTCATGTGTCCACTCCCGATCTATAACGCGGGGCCACGGCGTGGCCCCGCGTCATAGCGGGTCGGGCCCGGCCTCTAACAACGGCCGGGACCCGTGGCTAATAGCGCGCGGCATTGATCGCTGTGCCGCGCGCTATTAACCCTTTAGACGCGGCGTTCAAAGTTGAACGCCGCGTCTAAAGTGAAACCGAAAGCATCCCGGCTAGCTCAGTGGGCTGTTCGGGATAGCCGCGGTGAAATCGCGGCATCCCGAACAGCTGACAGGACAGCGGGAGGGCCCCTACCTGCCTCCTCGCTGTCCGATCGCCGAATGACTGCTCAGTGCCTGAGATCCAGGCATGAGCAGTCATCCGGCAGAATCGTTGATCACTGGTTTCTTATGAGAAACCAGTGATCAACATAGAAGATCAGTGTGTGCAGTGTTATAGGTCCCTATGGGAGCCATAACACTGCAAAAAAAAAGTGCAAAAAAAAAGTGAATAAAGATCATTTAACTCCTCCCCTATTAAAAGTTTGAATCACCCCCCTTTTCCAATAAAAAAAAAAACACAGTGTAAATAAAAATAAAAATAAACATATGTGGTATCACCGCGTGCGGAAATGTCCGAATTATAAAAATATATCATTAATTAAACCGCTCGGTCAATGGCGTGCGCGCAAAAAAATTCCAAAGTCCAAAATAGTGCATTTTTGGTCACTTTTTATATCATTTAAAAATGAATAAAAAGTGATCAATAAGTCCTATCAATGCAAAAATGGTACCGTTAAAAACTTCAGATCACGGCGCAAAAAATGAGCCCTCATACCGCCCCATACACGGAAAAATAAAAAAGTTATAGGGGTCAGAAGATGACAATTTTAAACGTATTAATTTTCCTGCATGTAGTTATGATTTTTTCCAGAAGTCCGACAAAATCAAACCTATATAAGTAGGGTATCATTTTAATCGTATGGACCTACAGAATACATATCAGGTGTCATTTTTACCGAAAAATGTACTACGTAGAAACGGAAGCCCCCAAAAGTTACAAAACAGCGTTTTTTTTTTCAATTTTGTCGCACAATGATTTTTTTTCCCGCTTCACCATAGATTTTTGGGCAAAATGACTGACGTCATTACAAAGTAGAATTGGTGGCGCAAAAAATAAGCCATCATATGGATTTTTAGGTGTAAATTTGAAAGAGTTATGATTTTTTAAAGGCAAGGAGCAAAAAACGAAAATGCAAAAACGGAAAAACCTCCGGTCCTTAAGGGGTTAAGGACTCAGACAATTTAATTTTTACGTTTTCATTTTTTCCTCCTCGCCTTCTAAAAATCATAACTCTTTTATATTTTCATCCACAGACTAGTATGAGGGCTTCTTTTTTGCGCGACCAGTTGTCCTTTGTAATGACATAACTCATTATATCATAAAATGTATGGCGCAACCAAAAAACACTATTTTTGTGGGGAAATTAAAAAGAAAAACGCAATTTTGCTAATTTTGGCAGGTTTCGTTTTCACGCCGTACAATTTATGGTAAAAATTACATGTGTTCTTTATTCTGAGGGTCAATATGATTAAAATGATACCCATTATTACATACTTTTCTATTATTGTTGCGCTTAAAAAAAATCACAAACTTTTTAACCAAATTAGTACGTTTATAATCCCTTTATTTTGATGACCTCTAACTTTTTTATTTTTCCATATAAGCAGCGGTATGGGGGCTCATTTTTTGTGCCATGATCTGTACTTTTTTTTATACCACATTTGCATATAAAAATCTTTTAATACATTTTTTATAATTTTTTTAAATAAAATGTATTAAAAAAGTAGCAATTTTGGACTTTTTTTTTCTTTCACGCTGTTCACCGTACAGGATCATTAACATTTTATTTTAATAGTTCGGACATTTACGCACGCGGCGATACCAAATATGTCTATAAAATTTATTTTTTACGCTTTTTGGGGGTAAAATAGGAAAAAACGGACGTTTTACTTTTTTATTGGGGGAGGGGATTTTTTCGAGATCGCGGGCGTCGGCCATTGCCGGCGGGTCCCTGGCTGTGATCAGCAGCCGGGATCAGCCGCGCATGACACGCGCATCGCTCCGATGCCCGCGGTTATGCACAGGACGTAAATGTACGTCCTGGTGCGTTAAGTACCACCGCACGAGGACGTACATTTACGTCCTGCGTCCTTAAGGGGTTAAACAAAAACGACGACCCTCACAAATGGGGGTAGTTGAGGGTTAAATTAACTATCATTATATTTTAGGTGGACATATAAGTAACATGTGACCAAGTATTATCAAAATATCCCCAGCCGTTTGGAAGTTATGCTGTAACATGTATTTCCCATTGACTTGTATGGGACTTTAAACATAAACCCCGCCCCTGGCAAATGGGGGTGAGTAAGGGTTAAATTGCCTATCCTATGTTTGTTGTTGACATATAAGTAACATGTGCCAAGTTTCATGTTAATATCTTTAGCCGTTTGGATGTGATGCTGGAACATACACACATACATACACCATACACCATATTCATTGATATGTTGAATGTATGTCTGCTGTGAGAGGAAACACCTTAACCCTCTTTACACTGCATGAGCTTACAGCAACACTGGTGTTATTTAGCAGTGAAAGATACATGTGTATTCACTTTATCTAAGTCATATCTTCATACACTACAGTAGGCACACCATGCTCATTGGTATCTTAAATGTATGGGAAACATCCCAACTCATCTCAGTCATGCATTTAATACTGTATATCAGTACACAGTCCCCATATCTGGCTTACTTCATCCATTGTGATTAGTAGGATTAGGGTTACCTCTCCCTATCCACCCAGCCAGATAGGGTTAGGTTCCGGAGCGGGGCCGCCCACTCCATCAGGGCGTTCACTCCATCTAGGATTAGGCGTAGTGAGAGGGCTAGTACATAGGGCTACAGCCAGGTAGGGGCTGCCTACACCAATGCCCCCCGTCCCCCCGAGTACCCTTGCCCTATGACCCTTCCCTTGTACTTTATATAGGTTATGGTCTTTTTGTATATCAATTTACTATATAAATTTTATACCGATCCTGATTGCTAACTGGCACATTGCTATTAATGGAAGAAAGTTTGTCATGTAAGTCTGCAAACCTTGTGCAGCATCTTTCAAGATGCACAACCGGGTGCTTTGTTGATGGCATCGGACCTTTCGGATCCGATTTTACAATTGTGTTATAATAAATGTTAAGTTTTAGTGTTTGTTATTTTTCTTGAACAGTAAGTACGCTATTGACAATCTATGATTTTTTTTGGTGATCTGTGCAACATACATAGTACTTTGAATGAACTACCTTTTATTGTGATACTAGCTGAGTACCCGGCGTTGCCCGGTTTTTCCTTCCTCATCCTTGTTGGGGAGGAAAATCAACAAAGCTTTGTTGATTTGCATGGGACTTTAAACAAAAACCCCGACCCTCACAAATGGGGGTAATTAAGGGTTAAATTAACTATCCTATATTTTAAGTGGACATATAAGTAACATGTGACCAAGTATTATCGAAATATCTCCAGCCGTTTGGAAGTTATGCAGTAACATATATTTTCCATAGACTTGTATAGGACTTTAAACATAAACCCCGCCCCTGGCAAATGGGGGTGAGTAAGGGTTAAATTACCCATCCTATGTTTGTTGTTGACATATAAGTAACATGTGTGCCAAGTTTCATGTTAATATCTTTAGCCGTTTGGAAGTTTTTGTGGAACATACACACATACATACATATACACACACACACCTTGAGTTTTATATATATAGACTAGCTAGAGTACCCGGCGATGCCCGATTTTTCCTTCCTAATCCTTTTTGGGTAGGAAAATAAACAAAGGAGGAAGCAGTCCTCATATATTGTTGTCATATCCCAACCCCACATCCCGACCTCCTATACCGTCCTCCTTTCCGTCCTCCTATCTTGACCTCCTATCCCATCCTCCTATCTCGACCTCCTATCCTGACCTCCTATCTAGACCTCCTATCCTGACCTCCTATCCCATCCTCCTATCCAGTCCATCTATCCCGACCTCCTATCACGTCCTCCTATCCTGTCCTCCTATCCTGTCCTCCTATCTCGACCTTCTATCGCCCTCCTCCTATCCCGACCTATGCCGTCCTCATATCCCGACCTCCTGTACCAGGTATTGAAATATCTCCTGCCGTACGAAAGTTATGTGGGAACATACTTTAAACAAAAACCCCGACCCTCACAAATGGGGGCAGTTAAGGGTTAATTTAACTATTATTATATTTTAAGTGGACATATAAGTAACATGTGACCAAGTATTATCGAAATATCTCCAGCCGTTTGGAAGTTATGCAGTAACATATATTTTCCATAGACTTTTATAGGACTTTAAACATAAACCCCGCCCCTGGCAAATGGGGGTGAGTAAGGGTTAAATTACCCATCCTATGTTTGTTGTTGACATATAAGTAACATGTGTGCCAAGTTTCATGTTAATATCTTTAGCCGTTTGGAAGTTTTTGTGGAACATACACACATACATACACTCACACACACACACGTTGAGTTTTATATATATATATAGACTAGCTAGAGTAATCCTTTTTGGGTAGGAAAATAAACAAAGGAGGAAGCAGTCCTCATATATTGTTGTCATATCCCAACCCCACATCCCGACCTCCTATCTCGACCTCCTGTCCCGACCTCCTATCCCGTCCTCCTATCCCGAACTCCTATCCCATCCTGCTATCCCGTCCTCGACCTCCTATCCCGTCCTCCTATCTCGACCTCCTATCCCGTCCTCCAATCTCGAGCTCCTATCCTGACCTCCTATCCCGACCTCCTATCCCGACCTCCTATCCCGTCCTTCTATCCCGACCTCCTATCCCGCCCTCCTTTCTCGTCCTCATATCTCGACCTCCTATCTTGACCTCCTATCCCATCCTCCTATCTCGACCTCCTATCCTGACCTCCTATCTAGACCTCCTATCTAGACCTCCTATTCCGACCTCCTTTCCCGTCCTCATATCTCGACCTCCTATTTGACCTCCTATCCCAATCCTCCTATCACGACCTCCTATCCTGACCTCCTATCTAGACCTCCTATCCCGACCTCCTTTCCCGTCCTCATATCTCGACCTCCTATCTTGACCTCCTATCTCGACCTCCTATCCAGACCTCCTATCCCGTCCTCCTATCCCGACCTCCTTTCCCGTCCTCATATCTCGACCTCCTATCTTGACCTCCTATCCCGTCCTCCTATCTCGACCTCCTATCCAGACCTCCTATCCCGTCCTCATATCCCGTCCTCCTATCTTGTCCTCCTATCCCGACCTCCTATCCCGACCTCATATCTTGTCTTCATATCCCGTCCTCCTATCCCGAACTCCCATCCCGTCCTCATATCCTGTAATATGTGTACCAGGTAATGAAATAGCTCCAGCCTAACGGAAATTATATGGGAACATACATTTCCCATTGATTTGCATGGGACTTTTAAAAAAAACCCTGACCCTCACAAATGGGGGTAGTTAAGGGTTAAATTAACTATCCTATATTTTAAGTGGACATATAAGTAACATGTGACCAAGTATTATCGAAATATCTCCAGCCGTTTGGAAGTTATGCAGTAACATATATTTCCCATTGACTTGCATGGGACTTTAAACATAAGCCCCGCCCCTGGCAAATGGGGGGTGAGTAAGGGTTAAATTACCTATCCTATGTTTGTTGTTGACATATTGTTTGCCAAGTTTCATGTTAATATCTTTAGCCGTTAGAAAGTTTTTGTGGAACATACATACATACAGATATTCCTCTGCCCAACATGATCCCTGTATAAGGCAGCTTTAGTCCGCAATACACCACCGCAAAAGGGTCCAGCATTAAACATCACAAGCCAATACTAACATTATAGGAAATCAGGCTTATCTCTAAAACATACGAAACAGTCCATGCTTTAGTCGATGCTGTCAACTGTGCGGAGTGAATCTGTGGAGTGGGTGCGACTGCCTATAGTCCACATTCATATTTTGGGTAAGTCTTTCGCTTTTGCACATAGTGGGATAACTGTTAGAGTTTAAACACCCTTTTTCATTTTTTTTTTCTCTGTTCCACCTCTAGGGGGAGGAGGAGTAGATTGGGCACAGGTGTATAAATCCTAGCTTGGGACTCTTATTGAGAGCTTGCTCTTCTCAGTGTTGCTGTGTAAGAGGGGGCGTGAAAGAGGAGTTTCAAAAACAGGAGTTTGAAAGCAGGAGGTTGAGATCGCTGTGAGTGTTAATTTCTAAACCCACAAGGTCTACAAAAAATTTTAAGTGTAATTTTGATTGTCTGTTTTTTCCTATACATTTGTGAAATCCCCATAACTAGATGGCCTCCATGTTGGAAAATGCAGTCCAATGTACATCCTGTTCAATGTATGCAATCCTTGAAAAACAGTTTGAGGGTGCATATTGTTGTGCGAGATGTGTGCTAGGTGTCCGTTTGGAAGCCCAGATCCTGCATCTAGAGGGGCGACTGGCAACAATGAGAAGCATTAACAACATGGAGAGGAGTCTCGTGCTCACTGAGCAGGCACTCTCGGGAATAGAGGTGGGGGAGGACAGTGGGACAGAGTTGCAGGACAGTCAGGCAGTTAGCTGGGTTACAGTTAGAAAGAGGGGTAGGGGAAAAAGTGTCAGGGAGGCTAGTCCTGAACTGGCACACCCCAACAAGTTTGCCCGCTTGGCAGATGAGGGGGATGCCATTACAGAGCTAGCAGAACTGCAGCAGGATACCGCCTCTGACCGCCAGGGGGGTGTCTGCTCCAGTAAGGAGGGAGGGAGGAGTACAGGGCAGGCCAGACAGGTACTAGTGGTGGGGGACTCAATTATTAGGGGGACAGACAGGGCAATCTGTCACAAAGACCGGGATCGCCGAACAGTGTGTTGTCTGCCTGGCGCACGAGTTCGGCACATCGCGGATCGGGTTGACAGGTTGCTGGGTGGGGCTGGAGAGGACCCAGCAGTCATGGTACATATTGGCACCAATGACAAAGTAAGAGGTAGGTGGAGTGTCCTTAAAAATGATTTCAGGGACTTAGGCCGCAAGCTTAAGGCAAGGACCTCCAAGGTAGTATTTTCTGAAATACTACCAGTACCACGAGCCACACCAGAGAGGCAGCGGGAGATCAGGGAGGTAAACAAGTGGCTCAGAAGCTGGTGTAGGAAAGAAGGGTTTGGGTTCATGGAGAACTGGGCTGACTTCGCTGTCGGTTACCGGCTCTACCGTAGGGACGGGCTACACCTCAATGGGGAGGGTGCAGCTGTGCTTGGGGAGAAGATGGCTAGAAGGGTGGAGGACTTGGGGGGAGGGAACCTACAGCAAAGAGGGGGAAGATAGTGTAGATAGAGAGGTGGGAATTATAAATGTACCTGGGGGTGGAGCGGAGGGAGGGGTTAGAATAGTTAATAGGAATAGGCTTCATAGGAAAATAAAACTTACACCCTTGAATCCCATTAACCCCAATAACATAAAGGATGGAAATGTAAAGTGTATGTTCACAAATGCCAGAAGCCTAGCAAATAAAATGGGGGAGCTTGAGGCCTTGATACTGGAGGAACATATTGATATAGTTGGGGTCACTGAGACATGGCTGGACTCCTCGCATGACTGGGCTGTCAATCTGCAGGGGTTTACATTGTTTCGCAAGGATAGAATGAACAGAAAAGGTGGTGGAGTCTGTCTGTATGTAAGAAGTGGTATGAAAGTCAGTGTGAACGATGCCATAGTGTGTGATGATTTTGAGGAGGTGGAATCACTGTGGGTAGAATTACAAAAGGAGGGAAATACTGAAAAAATAATATTTGGGGTAATCTACAGACCCCCTAATAGAGATAGAAGTTCGGCTTCATAAACAAATAGAGAGGGCCGCCCGGGCAGGTACAGTGGTAATAATGGGAGATTTTAACTATCCAGATATAGATTGGGGTCCGGGGTTGGCTCAAACTACAAAGGGGCGTCAATTCCTAAATTTATTGCAGGATAATTTTATGGGCCAGTTTGTGAAGGACCCAACAAGAAGTGATGCCTTGTTGGATCTGATCATTTCCAACAACGCAGAGCTGGTTGGTAATGTAACTGTGCGGGAAAACCTTGGTAATAGCGACCACAATATAGTTGCTTTTGACTTAAAATGTAGAAAACAAAGACAGGCGGGGAAGGCAAAAACATATAACTTTAAAAAGGCAAATTTCCCTGGGCTGAGAGCTGCACTACAGGACATAGACTGGGGGGAGGTGTTGTCAAATACTGATACAGAAGGTAAATGGGACATCTTTAAATCAACTCTAAATAACTATACAGCTAAATATATACCAAAGGGGAACAAATATAAACGATTAAAACTAAATCCTACATGGCTGACAAATGATGTTAAAAGAGCAATAAACAACAAAAAAATATCCTTCAAAAAAATACAAATCTGATGGGTCAGCGATAACATTTAAACAGTACAAAGAGCTTAATAAAATCTGTAAAAATGTAATAAAAACAGCAAAAATTCAAAACGAGAGACAGGTGGCCAAAGAAAGCAAAACTAATCCTAAATATTTTTTTAGATATATAAATGCAAAAAAAACAAGGACAGAGCATGTAGGACCCCTTGATAATGATAATGGTTGTCACAGGCGATCAAGAGAAAGCGGAGCTACTGAATGGGTTCTTTAGTTCTGTATACACTATGGAAAAAGGAGCTGACATTGGCCAGGTCAGTGCTGGTAACACATCATGTAATGTACTGAACTGGCTTAATGTAGAGATGGTACAAGGTAAGTTAAGTGATATAAATGTAAGCAAATCTCCAGGGCCAGATGGATTGCACCCAAGAGTTCTTAGAGAGGTAAGTTCAGTAATATCTGTACCCCTGTTCAGGATATTTAGAGATTCTCTGGTGTCTGGTATTGTGCCAAGGGACTGGCGCAAGGCGAATGTGGTGCCAATCTTCAAAAAGGGCTCTAGGTCTTCCCCAGGAAACTATAGACCGGTAAGTTTAACGTGCATTGTGGGTAAATTTTTGAAGGACTTATAATACAATTATCCCCTATGTATTCCTGTATGTAATCCCTTATAAGTGATAACCAGCATGGGTTTACTAAGGATAGAAGTTGTCAAACCAATCAAATTTGCTTTTATGAAGAGGTGAGTAGAAGCCTTGACAGAGGAATGGCTGTGGATATAGTGTTTCTGGATTTTGCTAAAGCATTTGATACTGTCCCTCATAGACGTCTGACAGGTAAGTTAAGGTCTTTGGGTTTGGAAATTTTAGTTTGTAACTGGATTGAACACTGGCTCATGGATCGTACCCAGAGAGTGGTGGTCAATGATTCTTACTCTGATTGGTCCCCGGTAATTAGTGGTGTACCCCAAGGTTCAGTACTGGGCCCGCTGTTGTTTAATTTATTTATCAATTTGCATCTTTGCAGATGACACCAAGCTTTGTAGCACGGTACAGTCTATAGAGGATGTGCATAAGTTACAGGATGACTTGGATAGACTAAGTGTCTGGGCATCCACTTGGCAAATGAGGTTCAATGTGGATAAATGTAAAGTTATGCATCTGGGTACTAATAACCTGCATGCATCGTATGTCTTAGGGGGGATTAAACTGACAGAGTCACTGGTAGAGAAGGATCTGGGTGTACTTGTAGATCACAGACTACAGAATAGCATGCAATGTCAGGCTGCTGCTTCCAAAGCCGGCAGGATATTGTCATGTATCAAAAGAGGCATGGACTCAAGGGACAGGGACATAATACTCCCCCTTTATAAAGCATTGGTACGGCCTCACCTGGAATATGCTGTTCAGTTTTGGTCGCCTGTCCATAAAAGGGACACTGCGGAGTTGGAAAGGGTGCAGAGACGTGCGACTAAACTAATATGGGGCATGGAACATCTTAGCTATGAGGAGCGATTAAAGGAGTTACAATTGTTTAGTCTTGAGAAGAGACGTTTGAGGGGGGATATGATAAACGTATATAAGTATATTAATGGCCCATACAAAAAATATGGAGAAAAACTGTTCCAGGTTAAACCCCCCCAAAGGACGAGGGGGCACTCCCTCCGTCTGGAGAAGAAAAAGTTTAGTCTCAAGGGGCGACACGCCTTCTTTACCATGAGAACTGTGAATTTATGGAACGGTCTACCTCAGGAACTGGTCACAGAAGGAACAATTAACAGCTTTAAAACAGGATTAGATACATTCCTGGAACAAAATAACATTAATGCTTATGAAGAAATATAAAATCCCATCCCTTCCCCAATATTGCGCCACACCCCTACCCCTTAATTCCCTGGTTGAACTTGATGGACATATGTCTTTTTTTCGACCGTACTAACTATGTAACTATGTAACTTGCTCAAGAAACCTAACCTCTTAGGTAAACACCCAATGCCACATGATGATTCAGATAACCTATGACGTGGATTACCCAGATCCACGCCATCTAACCTCTTGCCCATACAGCCTGATGATTCCAGAGATCTCCTGCATAGTTTCAGTGAACCCAGTCCGCCGTAAACTATGCCAATAGTGGTGGAAATAAAGGGTCTGAGAAACCTCTTTCAGAAACTCTTTATAAATATGTTCCGTTTACCTCGGTGCAAGTAAATAATCTTGTAGCCCAACTCCCTGACCCAGAGAAACAGCCAATGCCTTTCTACAGAAGAATCAAACAAATTCAACAAACCTATTCATCAGTATGGAAGGATTTATATAATCTAGTCTCTATCAAAATTGGAGACGCCTTCCGGCCTATCATTTCCTCCAGCCTTGAAAGTTCTGCTATTGTGGACGAGGAGACATACTCTTCTGGAATAGAATTCTGCCGACAATTACAAGCCTGGGTCAGAGACAGACTAGCTTCAAGCTCCACCAATTTCTCTGATGCCTCTCAGGAATCAGCTGAAAAGTTTTTATCCAGACTACTTAATCTGTTCCAGGATCAAGGTTATGACCTAGGAAGCAAATTCCATAAGACACTGTTCATTAGCACTAGAGATGAGTGAATCGAAGCTGCCGAACTCATCACGAATTTCATGAAATATTCAATTTGCAACAAATTCGAATATCGCAGTGATTCGATTGCGCAAATCACTTCATTAAATTCCATTTTACAGCGTTCCTGGATAAAGGAGACCAAAAATGGCGGATCCACATGTGAGTACATGGGGCAGGGGATTATGGGAGGGCGGGAATGAAGGTAGGCGGGATGACCTCTGTGATGCCACAGCCCTATATAATCGGCAGCGATCTTGCCTCACTTAATTTCATCAATTCACTCAGAGAGAGAGAGGACAGGACTGCGTGTGCGTGCGTGCGTGTGAATAGCTCATACCACAGCGTACCACTGCAACTGCTAGTCACATCAGCATTGCAGACAGACAGGAGTGCAGTGCTTTGGTGTTCTCACTGAGAAGGATCTTACGATATATAAACCTCCTATTCACATTATTGAGCATTGCATCAGAGGGGCAGATAGCTTTTCACTGCCTCATACAGATCAACAAGCTGCCTGAACTTTATGAACCATCTTATCAACTCAGTTTTCAGCGCAATTCAGTGCTTTTTTTGCTCCACAAATCATCTGCTGCTCAGAATTGTGTGTAGACTGTATAAAAACTAGTGTTGTAGAAAATCCAGACTTGGAAAAACTTGGACTTGGAAAAACACAGACAGACAAAGTCAGTGATCCAGCAACTGATTCCTCCTCCAGCATAGAAAGAATACCTGGGGGAGGTCAGTGTCCAGTTTATTTATGTAAACAACAAAGAGGGAGGGGTTACAGTAGCCACTCCCACATATACAGTATCAGGTGTCACACCTACAGCCACTGTATCAAAGACACTCCCACAGTGGACACAGACAAGTTACAAAATGGTGATCCAGGCTACAACACTGTGCACTGAGGCCTATATGTTACTGACCACCAACACATCTGCAGCTGTGCCAATAGCCAATAACAACAAACCACACTGCACAACATGACGCTCACCATGAAGGCAATGTGACAAACCAGAAAATATTTCCAGGACACTAGTGCACACCATTCCTAACACTCTGTGATAGAGTGCAATTCAGGGGTTATTCCCTGTTTTCTTATTTTTGTGGTGCTGCACTGTTGGGTCCTGCTGCTGTTCACACACACATTTTTTCAGCAGACTGTAGTGCATTTATCTGCCCTCATACGTGCATACCACATGCCTACATCAAAGCAGTCTACTATTTTGTATCTGTAACAAGTCTAGATTCAGGGAAAGTCCAAACAATAGTACTCACCGGCTGGTGTTTTACAAAAATACAGATTTTTTTCTGCGTATTGTTGCGCATATTTCTGCCCTCATCAGTGCATACCGCATAGGTACATCCAAGTAGTGTACCATTTTGTACCTGTTAATCTGTCAAGGGCCTACATACTGTGAAAGTCCAAACAATAGTACTCACCGGCTGGTGTTTTACAAAAATTACCGAGTTTTTAGGCTCATTGTAGCGCATTTTTCTGCCCTCATCAGTGCATACCGCATACGTACATCCAAGTAGTGTACCATTTTGAAAGTTCAAACAATAGTACTCACCGGCTGGTGTTTTACAAAAATACTGATATTTTTCTGTGTATTGTTGTGCAAATTTCTGCCCTCATCAGTGCATACCGCATACGTACATCCAAGTAGTGTACCATTTTGTACCTGTTAATCTTCAAGGGCCTACATACTGTGAAAGTCCAAACAATAGTACTCCCTGGCTGGTGTTTTACAAAAATACAGATTTTTTTTTCTGCGTATTGTGGCGCATATTTCTGCCCTCATCAGTGCATACCGCATACGTACATCCAAGTAGTGTACCTGTTAATCTGTCAAGGGCCTACATACTGTGAAATTCCAAACAATAGTACTCACCGGCTGGTGTTTTACAAAAATACAGATTTTTTTCTGCGTATTGCTGCACATTTTTCTGCCCTCATCAGTGCATACCGCATACGTACATCCAAGTAGTGTACCATTTTGTACCTGTTAATCTGGCAAGGGCATGCGTACTGTGAAAGGACAGCCATAAGTAATCACCTGCTGCTATTCTAGACAAATACTGTTTAAAGAGTAGTGTAGCGTATTGTAATATATGCACTAAGTATGTCAGGCAGAGAAGTGCCAGGACGTGCAGAGTTGGCAGCAGACTAGGGGCGAGTGGCAGCAGGAGTCGCAGCGAGAGGCCTGAGCTCCCGTTATCAGCCAGCGGTCGTGTCTCAACCAGCAACCCATCTGCCATCGTCGATTGGTTAACACAGTCATCCACATCATCACAAGTGACATCTGACACCCCCAGTCAACACTCGGTGGGTTCCTCAGACACAACCCTCAGTTGGCATGGCCCGGGAGCAGTCCCTGTCCTCCCATTGCCTTTGTCCTATGCTGTTCCCTCTCCTAGAGAAGCGAGCGAGAGGTCTGAGCTCCTAGTGTCTGCTAGCAGTCGTGTCTCGACCAGCAACCGTGATTGATTGGTTCACTTGGTCATCCACTTCATCCCAAGTAACATCCGACACCCCCAGTCAACAGTCGTTGGGTTCCTCAGACTCAACCCTTAGTTGGTATGGCCCTCATGCTGTTGCTGCCACCTCCAGGCTTTGTCATTGTGTCGCCATATGGTCTCCTCATGCTGAGGCTGCCACCTCCAGGCTCTCCCATTGTGCCACCATATGGTCTCCTCATGCTGATGCTGCCATCTCCAGGCTCTGTCATTGTGCCGCCATATGGTCTCCTCATGCTGATGCTATCACCTCCCGGCTCTCTCATTGTGCTGCCATGGATACTGCAAAACATAATTATGGTGCTGGTCCCCAGTTACAGAAAATTCCCAGCATCAGACCACAAGTAAGTTCGGTAGTAGAAGAAAAAAAAACAAGTGCACTCACCCCTTCGTATGCTTCTTCTTTATTTAAAGTTCCATTCAGAAAACATAGACCCCTGTGCAGGGGGACGATGACTACGTTCAGCGGACTACGGAACCGTTTCGCACAAACTTGTGCTTCTTTAGGCCCCTTACTACGCCATAGGTAAAAAGGTGTGTTTTAAAAAGGCCCCCACCGGAAGGGTAACCTAGGTAACATGTATACAAAAGGATAATACCCAAACAGAAAACACCTGTGCTAAGCACAAAGTCTAGAAAGAGTTAAAAACAACATCTTAACCTCATGGGAATCACAAAATTAGGGTTCCGGACTGAAGATCCAAATCATTGTGAAATCAATACAAAAAATGTATATCTTTATAACAACGCGCTGAGCTCATTGCGATTGTTTAGACCAAGCGGTCCTAATACATGTAAGTATGTAATCCAGAATGCCTCCTTACACAATAATTGTGATTCTTTATCTGCGAACCTCACTGACTTTTCAACTCTTTCAATAGCTCCAAATCTCAGTGTGTAGGGGTGTCCTCCTTGTGTATCCTTCATGTGACTAATCAAACGGGATGCCCCTACACCTGTCCTTAAAGATTGGATGTGTTCTCTCACATGGTGGAACAACTGTTTTATGGTTTTACCCGCATAGAAAAAGCCACATCCACACATGAGGACATATACGGTAAAGGTGGAACGGCAGGTAACAAATTGTACGATTTTAACCACATGTTCATCTAACTTCATTAGGTCACCGTTCACATTATATTTACAAAACCAACACGACCTACACAGAAAATTGTCATGGGGTTTCATGCTCTCTAACCAACTTTCGCTACTATTATGACAGAATTGTTTCTTCTTACTGTAATTTTGTATGGTTCTATTACGTTTATATGTAATAATAGGTTTACATTCCATATGTTCTCTAATGTCTTCGTCACTTTGTACCATAAACCAATTGCTTAAAATAGCTTGTTTGATTAACGTTCATGGGACGTTCATGAAAAGAAAACATAAATCTAGAGGATTGCTTGCTTTTTCTAGTTTTTTCTAAACAAGCCGCTTCTAGGCAATTGCTCGGCTCTTGATCGTGTAAAATCTATGATTTTTTGAGGATAACCGCTGCGACAGTTCTGAGGCTTGTTGCTGAAACATTTCTGAGCTATTATTTAAGACGTTTAAGACGGATGAACTGGCTAGTTTGTGCCCTATGGTCGTTGTCATATAGTACCTGTGTAATTACCACAAGAATCCAATGAACCATAACTGATTGAATGAAACATTTGCAGTTTCACAGTTGGGGGGGGGGGGGGGGGCACTAAGAGATAGGGACTGGACTGGAACTGGTAGGACCCCAAGCTCGATTTTAAGATACAAGTATGAGCTTTTTCACTGCAGCCACTTCTAGATTTATGCGCCCACTTATCCATCGGCGCAGAAGCTGAATGTGCTCCTGTCCAAGTTGCTGGTACTGCAGTCCTTCCCTTTTCAATTGGACACTCAAGTGGACACTCAAGTGGGGGTGCGCTAAGAGGCAGGGGCTGGGACCGGCAGTAGCTGGCCTTGCGGTGGACCGCCAGCCTGATTTTAATATACAACTAAGAGCTTCCCATAGTTTACACTGCAGCATTTAGTCACTATTGGAGCTGGAATTGATAAGGAGGACCATTATGATTTTGAGTAGAGATGAGCGAACGTACAGTAAATTCGATTTTTCACGAACTTCTCGGCTCGTCAGATGATGACTTATCCTGCGTAAATTAGTTCAGCCTTCAGGTGCTCCGGTGGGCTGGAAAAGGTGGATACATTCCTAGGAAAGAGTCTCCTAGGACTGTATCCACCTTTTCCAGCCCACCGGAGCACCTGAAAGCTGAACTAATTTATGCAGGAAAAGTCATCAACTGCCGAGCCGAGAAGTTCGTGACAAATCGAATTTACTGTAAGTTCGCTCATCTCTAATTTTGAGTATTGATCAATATATATATTGAAAAAAATAAAATTATATATTTTGCGCTCGCGAAAGGCTGTCCAGGCATGCTGGGAGTTGTAGTCTTGCAACATCTGGAGGCACCCTAGTTGGGAAGCTTGGGCAACTTACCGGCTTCCGTAGGATCCAGCGCTGCACGACACTGCCGCGCGACGATCTCCGACAGCGATCGTCGCTGGAGCCTCGGAAGGGTAAGTGAACGTCTTCGCTGGTCCCCTTCAGCTGTTTAGTTTTGCAACAGCTGGAGGACTACAGTTTACAGACCACAAACCAGTGGTCTGCAAACTGTGGCCCTCCAGCTGTTGCAAAACTACAACTCCCAGCATGCCTGGACAGCCAATGGCTGTCTTGCAACATCTGGAGGAACGCTGGTTGGGAAACACTGTTTTAGGCCAGTGTTTCCCAACAAGGGTGCCTCCAGCTGTTGCAAAACTACAACTCCCAGCATGCCTGGACAGCCAAAGGGTGTCCAGGCATACTGGGAGTTGTAGTCTTGCAACATTTGGAGGCACCCTGGTTGGGAAGCTTGGGCAACTTACCGGCTTCCGTAGGATCCAGCGCTGCACGACACTGCCGCGCGACGATCTCCGTCAGCATTCGTCGCTGGAGCCTCGGAAGGGTAAGTGAACGTTTTCGCCGGTCCCCTTCAGCTGTTTAGTTTTGCAACAGCTGGAGGACTACAGTTTACAGACCACACACCAGTGGTCTGCAAACTGTGGCCCTCCAGCTGTTGCAAAACTACAACACCCAGCATGCCCTGACAGCCAAAGCCTATGGCTCTCAGGGCAGGAGCCCGGGCTGACATTACAGTGCAGCCGCCTGGGCTCCTCATACGGCCTCCCCGCTACCCCCCTTGTCTCCCGCCCGGGCTCCTCATACGGCCTCCCCGCTACCCCCCTTGTCTCCCGCCCGGGCTCCTCATACGGCCTCCCCGCTACCCCCCTTGTCTCCCGCCCGGGCTCCTCATACGGCCTCCCCGCTACCCCCCCCCCCCTTGTCTCCCGGCCGCACCGCTCAGCTCCTGCTGCTACAAGACTACAACTCCCAGCGTGTCCTCATTGTAAGGGCATGCTGGGACTTGTAGTCTTGCAACAGCAGACAGATGGAAGTTGTGTGGTGCTGGCAGGTGAGAGGGGGGGATGTAAATCACTGCAGTGTCCCGTAGCGCAGTGAGGGTAGCGGGTAGAAAGTATGTCGGAGTCCGGGTGGCAGTAGCTTTTCCTGCTCCATGTTGGAGCTGGAGTAAATTTAGTCAATTTTTACGGCCGTTGCGACAGTTTATTGCGCAACTGCGACTGTCTCAGTTAATAAATTCCTGACCACTGCAAGTAAAAACTGAAAACTTGCGTAAATTAAGCGGGGAAAAAAATTTGACTTTCTAGCTCTTGCTAGGGAAAGTCGCACAATTTATAGGGTAGGCGCAATTGCGACAATTTTGCGCCAAAAATAGTCAGAAAAAAATGACTAAACCCCTTAGTAAATGCCCCTCATTGTGCTGTGCTGGAGGGAAGGTGATTTGAGCAAGGTGTTTGCACAAACCCATTGAAGTGGTGTATTCTCTTTGTTCAAAGTGTAAATTTTCCCGCCATTTTTGTAACTTCTTTGTTAAAAAAAAAAAAATTTTAAACCGTCTTTACCGCTTTCTAACCTCTTTATTTACATTTTTTTAACTGCTTTTCCCGCACTTTTTCTAACCTCTCTATTTAAATGTTTTAACTGCTTGTAGTTTCCCGCCCTGATCTCTTTTGTTTGTGCTCATGTGACTGGCAGCCATTTTAAGTCTCTGTAAACAATTTCTGTAGCTGAATAATTATCACATTTGAGCTCACTACTTTGAGCACTCTCCCTATGTTGATAGTCCATAAGTTTTAACTGAATAGCATTCCACTAACATACTCATTTGCTTTTGTGTTCATGGAAGTAAGAGTTTTGCTTCCATGTTCACAAAAGTAAGAGTCATTTTTTTCCCTGTGTGGGATAGTTTTCCCCTGTGTGGGGTAGTTATTGTCTCCTGTGTGGAGTTTCTCCTGTGTGGAGTAATTAATATGTCCCTGTGTGGGTATTTCATGTCCCTGTGTGGGTATTTATTTGTCTCCTGTGTGGGGTAGGTGTCCCCTGTGTGGGGTAGTTCAATTGTCCCCTGTGTGGGGTTATAGTAGAAGGTATCTTGGTGGAGTACTGATTCAGAGTTATATGGAATTTTTTTTGTTAAAAAGGGTTATTGCCAAACTCCCTAAGGGGGGCTTGGTTTTGTCTTAAATAGTTCAGTAAACGGGATATATGGCAAATGGTCAATGTGAAACAAAGACCCCATATTGTATAGAAATGTTCGGTTTTATAAGTGTCAGTAACAAGTTTGTTCCGTAGAGAAAGAGATGAGTGTATATATATATATATTGAATTGTGCCCAGTTTGTTCCGTATCTGCATTTCTACCTCTGTAGGGATGTTCAAACTGTAATGTTTTTTATTCTGTTTTGTAATTGAAATTCTTTCTATTTGAATGTCACTATGTAAGGAGCACATAGTGTAAGTTTAGGCCTAGACTAATTTACATAGGAAAAGGTATCAGTAAATAATTGGAAAGACAGGGGAGGAGCATTTCTTTGTGTTGGAGACAATTGATTTTACCTGTAAGAATTTCAATGCGTTATATTTAGCATTATCTTTCAGGAATCACAATGCATGTGGATATGGATATGGGTAACCCCAAACACCAAGTACAGCCATAACATTTATGCTGCTTTAAGATAATATCCCTATAAACTTTTTCACAGCAAACATTTTATCAGATGATTCAGGCCTCATCACCCCAACAGGTATTGTGGTGGCCGGTGTGCTCATGGATGAAAGGATATGCACCATTGTTGCCATACCGTGCATCCAGGAACCAGACAGCCTGATCTCACTGGAGATGTGTCTTTGGTGATAGTCGGGACAAAACCTGGTTCTACACTCACTTGGCTGCCATGGTATCCCTTATAAGGCACTGATCTGCGCTTCAACACATCAATATTGCAGATAGTCTCATGTGTGTTGTTTGTGTTGCGCTGATGGGATGATGAGATTAGAACACGTTTTGGTCTCCTCATCTTGTCAGTGCAATATATACCATAATATCCCCTTAGTGTAGAGCAAATGGATAGTATGAAGGTGCAGACAGACCGTTATATTAAAGGTTTAGATTAACCAAGGTCCAGTTCTCTTGCTACACGTCCCTTTTCCCAGAAGGTCACTGATAGGCGTGTACATATCAATAAGATTATTTTGAATGACACCCCAATGTTCCCTAATTTACACACATTGCTGGTCTCTATACCACCTGATCTGGTCTCTATACCACCCGATTTATCCTGTCTTGGTGTGACTGACCTCACTAATGTATTTATTTATTTATTTTTTCTTTGTGTCACTGGACTCACAATGTCTTTCTCATTACAGGGTCAGCAGTAGAGTCGGACACGTTGCTGAAGCTGGTATTAGACCAGTGGATGTCTGACAATAGTGATGTCTTTCTCCCACAGTGTGTCAATAATCTGTTGATCTGTTGTCCATACTGATCGACTTGTTATTGTCATACTGTGTCTCTGATAAATCTACTAACATCAACAGGAACATGAGGTCACCTGGGACATTGCATATTGCAGGGCAGTCAATATTTGACAGCCCAAAAGGGTACAAGCTTTGAAAGATTTTCCTAGGCCGCAAACCTCCTATAAACTGAGCTATTCTGGGGTAAATAAATTATTGTAGAGATCTAAAAGATTACCACAACCCTGGGTCATCTTTATGAGAAGCCTCCACAACACCCTTTACTTTGACAGATGATGACTGGCTGACACTACAAACACTGGTTCAAGTACTCTCTCCAGCCCCCGCCCTACTACGAGCTGCCCTTATACCTATTCTGCTACGAGAGCGAAGGGCATGCCAAAGGGGTCTTGACTCAATGCCATGGGGCTAGATACAGACCGATTATGTATCCTTCTAAGGCTCTGGACCCTGTAAACGGGATCACCAGGATGTGTCCGTGCCATAGGCATCTGTCCACTTTTACTATGAAAGGTCATAGTCAGTACAAGAGATCTTGAACCAGGTAAAACTCAACATCTTCCAGCAGGTCATCTGACAAAGTACAAGGTGGTCCCCCTCATCCTATACCCGGCATCTCTTCTTCCTTTTGAGGAGGAAGAAAAGGGGGAGAAGTATATATATACTATATAGTGACATAAGACTCAGGCAAGGCAGTGTACAGATGATTAGCATGACTGTCCAGCAATAAATCCTGTAAAGTAAGCTCCTATACCTACTTTGCTGGTCTGGTTTCTGCATTATTGTGCATTAACCAGGGTTTACACTCCACATACCACCCCTAGAATAGTGGCAAGTTTGAAAAAAGTTAAATGGGACGGCTAAAAACAAAATAGTTAAGATGATGGCAAACACGAGTTTGCTTTGGCCAGAATGTCTTCTGAATACTTTTAATCCAGTATGAAATGCTCATTAATGTCCCCACAATTTATCCCTGTACAAAATTTTGTTTGTGAATAGGCATAAAACATGGTTACATAGTTCATAAGGTTAAATATAAAAAGATTAGAGTCCATCAAGTTCAGCCTTTATCATTATTGTGCCCCTACTGAATTCATACATAAAAAAATTAATAATAATAATCCTTAAATGGCTGATGGTAATTGCCACATACTAGTGAGGAAAGAAAAATCCATTCCTGATTACAAATAGCATCAGAATAAATTTCTGGATAATCGTTCATTCCCCAGTATCAATGACCTGGAATGTTATTATCTCCAGAAATGTATCAGGGCCCTTTTCTGACTCTCTTACAGAGTTCACCATGACCACGTCTTCTGGCAGAGTCCCATAGTCTCACTGCTCTTACAGTCTGTGCTGGTGTAAAAATCTAATTTTATTTCTTGTTCCTGGGTATAAATAGATCATGTAGAGATCTCTGTGCTGCCCCCAATAAATTAATACATAGTTATTAAGTCAGTCAGCAGTACAGTCCTGTCTTAGGGCCAAGAGTATGCAGACCCTGTCCATGTATCCAACCAGGTGATTGGGTCATAATTCCAATAGAAGGGGGTGGAAGCTCATCACCAACAAGGACATCTGGATCTGCGCCAGCCACTGCAAGAAGCTGCAGAAATATACAAGAAACGGGTCTAAGTATCAGTGTTGGCTACTGTCTTGTTTTTGTAACCCTAGGTTTGTGTATGAGTGACCGTCCTAATCTGTTATTCAGAATACATGTGCAGTTCGCTAAAGCCGCCAATCTTACCAACTGTTGGGTGTGCTCCCTCCCGCCCCCTAGTCAGAACACATCGGCCATGGCAGCCATCTATGCCACATATAGTCCTGAACCAGGACTTACTCCACGTTGGGGGGGGAAGCCTTGGCTAAGCGACACTTTAAACTATTTTTGCATATTGTAATGGCGGCCAAGACTCTCGTTGCTAAGCATTGGAAGCAGACCACCGCCCTCCTGAGGGTGAACTGATAAACAGAAGTCGGGAAATACGCTCCCTGGAATCTATTACTGCTTCCCTGAATAACACTATCCCGCAGTTTCTCTCGATATGAGACCCGTGGGATAGATTCACTGATCGGCAACCTCCCTGATCTCTTTGCCTTTCTTGGGCCTTTTTTTTTTCTCTGTCTTTCTCTTTGTTTCTTCTCTGTCTTTTCTTTCTCCCTTTGTACTCCCCTTTTTCCTGGATGTGGGTCCCTCCCCTACCTCTACTTCCTTAGCCTCCCCCCCCCCCCCCCCCCCCCAGTAGACGATGTATAGAAATGTTCTGTATTACACTAGTTTACCTTGACACAGTAATGCCTTATTGTGTAAAATGTTTTGCAGTGTCTTCTTGAGTGTATTTTCTGCTATTGGGGAATGTATCCCCAACTCTACTACCTGTTTGTATTCTTTTTATTAAAAACTAACAAAAATTAGTTTAAAAAAAAAAAAAACACAGTTGCTCTTTCCCTCTTGAGCCATGTTGTGAACCCGCAGAGCACTTTATGTCAACATATGAGGTATTTTGGGCTACAAATTTTGGGGGGCTTTTTCTCCTTATGTCACTTTTAAAAATGAAAAAAATGGGGCTACAAGAACATGTTAGTGCAAAAAATGCAGATTTAGATTTTTCTCCTCCATTTTGTTGCTATTCTTGTGAAACACCTAAAGGGTTAACAAACTTTCTGAATGTCATTTTGAATACTTTGATGGGTGTAGTTTCTATAATGGGGTCATTTATGGGGTATTTCTTACAGAAAGGCCACTCAAATCCACTTCAAACCTAACTGGTCCCTGAAAAATTCAGATTTAGACATTTTCGGGAAATTTAAAAAAATTGCTGCTATACTTTGAAGCTTGAGTTTTCCCGTGGAAGCAGGAGAAAAGATCCTCGTAGTGGCGTTCACTCGGTGGTTGCTGGCAGAAGCCGGGAGAGGTGTGCATAGCCTCAGTCGGCAAGAAGCGATAGCGGACAGGTGAAATAATAAACCAAGGGTCCAATGATCTAAAAGTGCTATACAACATCAATATATATGGAAAAAAAAGCCAGCGAATTGCGGGCTGATAAGAAAACCTGGATATATAAATCCACGGGGAATGTACCAACATAAAACAATGTAGCAGCATAGACACTCAATTTAAAAAATGTAACAAATATATACAGTACAGATTAAATGCATGTTGACTAAAAGCGATGGTGTATATAATAAAAAATAGCAGAGCCACAGTGTAATAATGTACCTAATCATACAATGCTGGCCTGAAACAATATATTGAAACAGTTACGAGGGATGGCTCAGTGCATAATGCAATCCATACAGAAATCCACCTGGCAGCAAAAAGTATGGGAGACCACAGGGAGGAGGCAGCAGGCGACAACCCACCGGATAACTAGAGGATATATGTATTCATTGTTTTATACCCTTAGGGGAAAATTGTAATGATACAAAAAATAATAATCCTGATGCTAATGAATTAATTCTGTCGCTTCATTGAGGCCATGAGGTTGCAAACAATTCAAATTATATATCCAAAACATTTCTTTTTTAGATAAAATTTCAAATCTATTAGGTAGGTGTGGAGGAGTAAATTCGATCGGTATGATAGAAATTACCTAATCAATATCATCTTTATGGGCTAAGGTGATGTGCCGGGAAAGGCTATGGAACATGAATTGTTTTTTTTTTTTATTGTTATGGTGTTGATTCAGGCGACAGTGTAGTTTCTGAGTAGTGTGGCCAACATATTGTAGGCCGCACTTGCAATTGATCAGATAGATTATATATGAGGATTGACAAGTCATATAGTGTTTTATAGAGAAAACTTCAAGTGTATGTGTACTAGAAAATGTAGTTTTTTTAATCCTCAATAGTTAGACAACATCTGCATCTAGGACGGTTGCGTGTCTCGGGGAGCGTGTCTCCGGAAATATGTTCAATCTGTTTTTTAATCCGACTGGGTGCAATGAGATTCTTTAATGATGGGGCTCTCCGAAAGGTAAGGCAGGGTCTGGAGGGTAGGATCTCTTTTAGAGGGTCGGCTTTTAAAATGCCCCAATATTTTCTTAGGACATTTTTTATTTCCTTGTGTCCCCATGAATAAGTTGTCACAAAATTTGTTGTGTATTTCTGATGCTTCTTCTTATCCATTTTCTTCTTCCTTTGTTTCACAGGGTCACTGTTGCCAACGCTGTTGTCCTGCGGGCTAAAATTGGGGTGAGTGTCCGCAAGGCAATCTTCTTGTGTCAATATTGAAGCTTTGGTTAGGGCATCTTTTATTAGTTGTTTGGGATAGCCTTTTTCAATAAAGCGTGTTTGTAAGATCTTGGCAATGGAAAGTTGAGTCCTTTGTGCAGTTTTTTCTGATCCTGCGATAATGACCACTTTGAAAAGGAATATAACTGTTTGAATCAGCAGGTTTAAAATATGTGGCGGTAATTATCTTACTTTTTTCATGAGAGATGAGAAGATCCAGGAATTCAATGGAATCCCTTGAATGTTTGGGGGTTAAAGTGATGCCCCAATCGTTCCGATTGATGTCTTGGATTAAAATCTCAATTTCTTTGATGTCCCCCCGCCATAAAATGAAAAGGTCATCTATATAACGCTTATAGATGACCGCGCTTTTCTGAAATAGTGGATGGCACGTAATAAAGGAATCTTCAAAGCATCCCATAAAAAGGTTTGCGTAAGATGGGGCCACTTTGGTCCCCATAGCCATGCCCTTTATTTGTTTGAACGTAACCGTGCACCGTGATCCATCCAACTTTCTTAGTTACAAGTTGGTGAGAAAGAGAAGAAATTTTTATTCATTCCCAATCCCTCCATTCCTTTTTATTATCACTTGCCCAAAGTACATAAAGATGAATTCAATCCCCCGGGCCGCCCTATAATTTCAGGGATCAATAGCGCCACTTGTAACATTTCCCATTATTTGGACATTATTCTACAGCCCTATGTCAAGCGTCTACCTAACTATCTTAGAAACTCGGATGCACCTTAAAAGACATTATCTGGGAAGAGGATATGGCACTCGTCACTTTAGACGTAACAGCCCTGTATAGTAATATCGAACATTCTCTGGGCATCAATAGCACACGCACTTTTTTAGCTAAAGATGCACAGATACCAGCAGCACAAGTGGAATTTTTAACACAATGTTTACAACTCATTTTAGACAATAACTTTTTTACTTACAATGGGGTTACGTTCAAACAAATAAAGGGCACGTCTATGGGGACCAGAGTGGCCCCATCTTAAGCAAACTTTTTTATGGGATGCTTTGAAGATTATTACATGCCATCCACTATTTCAGAAAAGCGCGGTCATCTATAAGCGATATATAGATGACCATTTCATTTTATGGCGGGGGGACATCAAAGAAATTGAGATTTTAATCCAAGACATCAATCGGAACGATTGGGGCATCACTTAACTCTCAAACATTCAAGGGATTCCATTGAATTCCTGGATCTTCTCATCTCTCATGAAAAAAGTAAGATAATTACCGCCACATATTTTAAACCTGTTGATTCAAACAGTTATATTCCTTTTCAAAGTGGTTATTATCCCAAATGGCGTGAGAACATGCCATATGGCCAGTTTCGCAGGATCAGAAAAAACTGCACAAAGGACTCAACTTTCCATTGCCAAGCGAAGATCTTACAAACACGCTTTATTGAAAAAGGCTATCCCAAACAACTAATAAAAGATGCCCTAACCAAAGCTTCGATGTTGACACAAGAAGATTGCCTTGCGGACACTCACCCCAATTGTAGCCCACAGGACAACAGTGTTGGCAACGGTGACCCTGTGAAACAAAGGAAGAAGAAAATGGATAAGAAGAAGCATCAGAAATACACAACAAATTTTGTGACAACTTATTCAGGGGAATTGAACAACAACCTTGGGGATGTATGTCTAAAACTTAGCTTTTAATAAATTCCAAACAATAATTTTTGTGCTCAAAAATTTCCACTAGGTGGCAGTGTGTCCCTATTTGTAATGATTTTTATCGCATTCTATGCAAGGATGAACCTGATCACGGGGCTCTGTTTACAGCGCTCTGCTCTGACACCGTCTACAGACATAGTGTCACAGCGCACCGTGATCCATCCATATTAAACACGGGGACTGAGCTAAAATCTCCTCCTCTGGCTCAACGTTTCGCTAGTTGGACCTAGCTTTTTCAAGAGTATGAGGTATACTGAGTAATGGCTCCTCTCAGTATTTATGCCCTCGCTGCTAATGGCGCTAATTGTTCGACGTTCTTATTATCCAATCACACTTCGTTCAGTATCGGGCCAACTGCTTTGTGCATGTTATCGGACTTAGAAAAATCAGCTTCTAATTCTGACTGACTGCGCTTGTGTGGATTATGCGCATGTTTTTGGACTTAGTATTTGTGAGTGTGACAGTACTTTACTGCACGTGTCTTTGGACTTAGTTTATCTCGGTGTCTATGACCGGTACTGCGCATGTTTTAGGACTTAGTATTATTCACGACAAAGTAAGTACTAGTGTTGCTTACTAGACTAGTGACTTTAGTTAATCAACTTGGGTGTCTTCGGTATTCTTAATGTGAATGTATTTACTGTTTATGTTTATTATTTAGCACTCTCTGATTTCTTATTCTTTCTGGTCTGACGATCCATAAATGCAGTTGTATCATTACTTCACATTATAAGTGTCCCCATTATAAGGTAATGTTCCATCTGTCTTGATGTTTTAACTATGAATTGCTTTCATTTTTTTATATATGGGCATATACTTTCTTATTGAGCTCGTTTGATACTCATTATATTTATTTTTAATTATTCTTTTCCCAGAAAATGCTGCATAATTTATTTAATGTGACACAAATGGTCACTATCTAAAACATGCATCTCTGTATTATTAACAGTATGCATATAAAAGTTTGGTAGTCCCGTTATATCTATGAAGATTGTTCATTTTATCTTTTGATGTGTATATTATAGCATAGCTATCTTTATCCTTATCTGATGTATATATTAATGATTTTTGTGCTTACACTTTTTATCAAGAACTTGATGCCATTTTTGTTATTTCTGTATATTTTCATCTAGTGTGAAGAATGGGCAACTACTATCTCCAAGCCAGATGCACCAACAGCCACCACGACACATGATCAGACAGACCGTCAGCCAGATCACCGTGTCCAAAGACATGCGCATAATCCACACAAGCGCAGTCAGTCAGAATTAGAAGCTGATTTTTCTAAGTCCGATAACATGCGCAAAGCAGCAATCCCCATTGGCCCGATACTGAAGTCACATCCACCAATAAAGGCTCAATACGTATATGACCAGAATGATGTAAGAAGATACACGAAGTGTGATTGGATAATAAGAACGCCGAGCAATTAGCGCCATTAGCAGCGAGGGCATAAATACTGAGAGGAGCCATTACTCAGTGTACCTCATACTCTTGAAAAAGCTAGGTCCAACTAGCGAAACATTGAGCCAGAGGAGGAGATTTTAGCTCAGTCCCGTGTTTAATATGGATGGATCACGGTGTCTGTAGACGGTGTCAGTAGACGGTGTCAGAGCAGAGCGCTGTAAACAGAGCCCCGTGATCAGGTTCATCCTTGCATAGAATGCGATAAAAATCATTACAAATAGGGACTGTAATTTTAAGCACACACTGCCACCTAGTGGAAATTTTTGAGCACAAAAATTATTATTTGGAATTTATTAAAAGCTAAGTTTTAGACCGTAGAGGGTATCTATTCAGGGTTTCCATGAGGGGACATACATCCGCAAGGTTGTTGTTCAATATATAAGTGCCCGTAGACCCTCTAGGGGGCATTTGTTAATATATTAACTTATTCAGGGGGTATCATTTTAACCGTATGGACCTACAGTATAAAGATATGGTGTCATAATATGGTGGTTTTTTTCGACAAAGATTTTTTTTGGGGTTTCACCGTAGATTTCCGGGTGAAATAATTGATGCCATTACAAAGTATGCAAAAAACGAGGGGGTTTCCTACAGTCTTGGCCATAAATGATGGCACGGCTGAACTGAAATTTTTCAAGAAAATGAAGTATTTCTCACAGAATAGGATTCCAGTAATACATGTTTTGCTATATACATATTTATTCTCTTTGTGTGTATTGGAACTAAACCAAAAACGGAGGAAAAAAAGCAAATTGGACATAATGTCCAAAAATGGGCTGGACAAAAATTATTGGCACCCTTAACTTGATATTTGGTTGCACACAGTTTGGAAAAAAATAACTGAAATTGCTTCCTATAACCATCAATAAGCTTCTTACACCTCTAAGCCGGAACTCTTCCTTTGCAAACTGCTCCAGTTCTCTCTTATTGGAAGGGTGCCTTTTCCCAACAGCAGTTTTAAGATCTCTCCACCGGTGTTCAATGGGATTTAGATCTGGACTAATTGCTGGCCACTTCAGAACTCTCCAGCGCTTTGTTGCCCTCCATTTCTGGGTGCTTTTTGACGTATGTTTGGGATCTTTGTCCTGCTGAAAGACCCAAGATCTTAGACGCAAACCCAGCTTTCTGACGCAAACCCAGTGCGACCCAAAATCTGTTGGTAATCCTCAGATTTCATGATACCTTCCACACATTCAAGGCACCCAATTCAAGAGGAAGCAAAACAACCCCAAAACATCAGTGATCCTCCACCATATTTCACTGTAGGTACTCATTCTGTTTTCGGTAAACATCATTATGTGCTTTACCAAAGAGCTCTATGTCAGAACCAATAGGGGGGAAAAAGTTCTGACAGCTTCTTTGTTGTGTTCTGTTGGCTTACGCACGGCTGTCTGGACTGGTCAGCTGACCTTGATTGCTGCACCTGTTCTGGCTGGCAGTTTACTCCCAGTCAGTGCTTGCTATAGAGCTCAGTTTGTACTCTAGCTAGCTGTCTTCAAAATTTGTTAAATGTGGCTTTGGCTCCTCTCTCTGACTATTAGCGACTTTGTACATCTCCTGGCTTCTGATGCGGACAGTTGACATTGGACTTATTGTGTGTGTGTTTAGTCTTCCTTTGTTAGTCTGTCGGTTCCTACTGTCCCAGAACTAGACCCCAGGAAAGGCAGGGGGAGAGAAGCGGGCAGCGACAGCCTCTCTCCCCCTGCCTTTCCTGGGGGTGTATCGGCGTATAACACGCACATAGACTTTAGGCTAAAAATTTTAGCCTAAAAAGTGCGTGTTATACGCCGATAAATACGGTACATAAATTGGTCCAGGTGTTTTCAAAATGTGGCCACTGTTGCTCGAATGCTATTTAGATGTGGTGGGCAATGGAGGTGGGAACAGGCTTTCCAAGCTTCATAAAGATGCAATGCTATGCTGGCTCATCTTATATCTTAAGCATATTCATTGTATTTCGCTCTCACATCCTAGTTATTATAACGTGCAAGTGAAGATTAGCCAGCAACACATGCGTGTTGCAAAAACAACTGATCATTCATATGGCCGCAGGCTCTCACCTCACTAGGACGTAAAAGTGAAGAATAATACATATTATTTGTCAAAAATGGTTGACTGCTGGCTAATGGGAAAGAAATGAGGGATCCTAAAGGTGGTAATAGGACACAACTTTGGACCACTTAACCCATCAACAAACTAGAAAACAGTCAGAATATTTGTACAGTGGGGATCAAAAGTTTGGGCACCTGAGGTAAAAATTTGTATTAATGTGCACGAAGAAGCCAAGGAAAGATGGAAAAATCTCCAAAAGGCATCAAATTACAGATTAGACATTCTTATAATATGTCAACAAAAGTTAGATTTTATTTCCATCATTTACACTTTCAAAATAACAGAAAACAAAAAAATGGCAATTTTTTTTGCGTTTTTGTTTTTACCTCCTCGCCTTCTAAAATACATAACTTTTATATTTCCATTCCCAGACCCATATGAAGGCTTGTTTTTTGCGTGACCAGTTGTACTTTGTAATGACATCACTCATTTTACCCTAAAATGTATGGTAAACCCCCCAAAAAACTATTTGTGTAAGGAAACAAACAAAAATCATAATTTAGCAAACTTGTGGGGTTTCATTTTCGCGCTGTACACTTTACGGTAAAAGATACATGTTTTCTTATCTTCTCATATCTGGGTCAATACGATTAAAATGATACCCATGGTTACATACACTTCTCTCACTTCTGTTTAAAAAATCTCAAACTTTATTTTTACAAAATCAGTATGTTTAAAATTACCCTATTTTGACCACCTCTAACTTTCTTGTTTTTCCGTATTCAGGGATGTGTGAGGACTCATTTTTTTCACCATGATCTAGTTTGTTTGTTTTGGTACCAGATTTGCGTATATGTGACTTTTTGATAGCTTTTCATTACATTTTTCTTTGCAGTTTGAGGTGACAAGAAAGCTGAAATTTTTACTTTCTTTTTTTCTACGTTTACACAGTTCGCCGTAGGGGATCATTAACATTATATTTTTATAGTTCGGACATTTATGCACGCAACAATACCAAACATGTTTATTATTAGAGATGAGCGAACTTACAGTAAATTCGATTCGTCACGAACTTCTCGGCTCGGCAGTTGATGACTTATCCTGCATAAATTAGTTCAGCTTTCAGGTGCTCCGGTGGGCTGGAAAAGGTGGATACAGATTCTCCTAGGACTGTATCCACCTTTTCCAGCCCACTGGAGCACCTGAAAGCTGAACTAATTTATGCAGGATAATCCATCAACTGCCGAGCCGAGAAGTTTGTGACAAATCGAATTTACTGTAAGTTCGCTCATCTCTATTTATTATTTATCTTTTTTTTACCTTTTTTTATGTATTAATATGGGGAAAAAGGGTGATTTAAAACTATTGGGGGTGGGGATTTTTCAAATTTAAAAAAAAAAACTTTTTTTAACTTTTTTTTTTTTTTTACATTTATTTTACACTTTTTTAGTCCCCATAGGGACATAGTATTAGATTGCGAATACTGTTTAGTGCTATGCATAGGACATAGCACTGATCAGTATTATCGGTGATATTCTGCTCTGGTCTGCTGGAAGGCAAATCAGTCCGGGAGACGGACGGAGGCAGATGAAGGGACCTCTTAGCCGATCTGATACCCGCGGCAGTGCCGTGGGCAATGAGATCAGCCATTATAAGTGCCGCACTGCGGTGATCTGTATGGATCACGGCACCTGAGGGGTTAATGGCAGATATCAGTGCGATCGCACTGGGTCCGTGGCTGCTGACAGCTGCCGGGACCCACCGGTAATGAAGCGAGCGCAGCTCCTGCATTCGTATCACAGCCGTGCCGTAAATGTGCGGCACTGTGCTAAGAGATCCTATGCAGCGCCGTACATTTACATTTACATGTCCTTAAGGGGTTAAACATGCATAGATAAAATTTCACAAATTTCAGTCATGTAATAGTATGCACACTCTTGCAAAAAGAATATATTATAGGCAACATTTATTGAGCATTTACAGTTCCTTGTATAAGTATACATGCCCTTAGACTTTACAACATTTTGTCCTGGTGTAACCACAGATTCAAATATTTTATTGCAATTTTATGGACCAACTGAATATACTGCACTATATGGAAGTAGGTAAAGTTACAAAAAAATATCTCAAGCTTTGAACATCTCAAATAGCACCAGAAAATCTATCATGAGGAAATTGAAAGCACAACCACGAACCTACCAAGACAACGCTGTCCATCCAGGCTGACAAACTAGGCAAGGAGAAAATTAATCAAAGAAGAACCTGAAGGAGTGTTCTGTCCTTTATGGAAGAGTGGCAAGAAAAAAGCAGTTGTAAAAAGTGAGCCACAAGAAATCAAATTTGGAGTGTGCCACAAGTCATGTGGGAGACACAACAAATAGGTGGAAAACTGTGCTCTGGTCAGACCTGACAAAACAAAAAACAAAAAGACCTGACAAAACAAAAAAACACTGCCCATCACCCTAAGCACAGTGAAACGTGGTAGTAGCATCATGCTGTGGGAATGCTTCTCTTTAGCAAGTACAAGGAAACTGGTCAGAAATGACAGAAAGAGCCATGGAGCCAAATACAGGGCAATTCTTGAAAAAAACAAATCTGATTTAGACTGGAAAGATGGGATGGAGGTTGATCTTTCAGCAGGACAATGGGGGACATGTATCACTGCATTTAGACCATTTTTCATGTCTACAAATTTTGCGCAATTGCGCTTTTTTTGCATAGAGCTGCGTTTTTTTTGGTGGACAGTTTTCTAAAGTTGTCACCAGTTTGGTCTACCGTACACCAACTAATCCAGTGGACTGGTATTTATCAATTGCGCAAAAAAAAAAGTAGATTGTTTTTTTTGCGCAATTGCGCTTTTTTGCAAGAAAAGTAGTCTAAACCTAAGAGTGCTACCAAGGACTCGTAGAAAATGGCAGACCGTGGAAGATGCAGGTGGGGGATGCAGGAGCCATCTCTCAGCACTGCAGTACTACAACTACTCCCATCATGGGACAGAATCTGTCCCATAATGGGAGTAGTTGTAGTACCGGAGCGCTGAGAGACGCACATCCCCCGTCTGCGGGACTCTATTGTGACTGTTAGGACTACTACTGCAATCATGGACAGACTCTGTCCATGATGGGAGTTGTAGTCCTGGGGCTGAAGGACAGATCGCAGCAGGTCATTCTCCAGAGACCCGCTGCGATCTGCATTTATTAACTTAAAAAGCCGGCGGTATATGCGGCTCCACTGCGCTGCCGCCGGCTCCCGTATGCAGATGTCACGATTCATAATCCCCGCCTCCGGGAGAGGGGAGCTCTGATTGGTGGAAAGCTATTCACCACTATACACCAATCAGAGCTCCTGTCTTCTGGCGGGGATTATGAATTGTGACAGGTCTATACAGGGGAGCGAGTGGACCCGCTTCTACAGTATATAATTGTTATGTGTACTGTACCCCCCCCCCAGACTAATACTGCCCCCCTGTAAAGTGAGCGCTGGGACCGCTGTGTGATTGACAGGTCCCCAGCGCAAGTGTCCGGCCCCACTGACCTTTATATGTTATAAATCTTTATGATACACACTGCCCGTCCTCCTCTTCATTCTTCTGATACCGGAGACGCGCGGCTTCTGCTTTCACTATCAGAGCGCCCCCTGCCGTTGTCTAGCCCCAGCCCAGTGCAGTGTGGAGGCAGGGAGGGGGCGCTCTGTCTATAGACTATGATACAGAAGCCGCGCGTCTCCGGCATCAGAAGAATGAAGAGGAGGACGGGCAGTGTGTATCATAAAGATTTATAACATATAAAGGTCAGTGGGGCCGGACACTTGCGCTGGGGACCTGTCAATCACACAGCGGTCCCAGTGCTCACAATAGAAGGGGTCAGTATTAGTCTGGGGGGGTACAGTACACATAACAATTATATACTGTAGAAGCGGGTCCACTCGCTCCCCTGTATAGACCTGTCACAATTCATAATCCCCGCCAGAAGACAGGAGCTCTGATTGGTGTATAGTGGTGAATAGCTTTCCACCAATCAGAGCTCCCCTCTCCCGGTGGCGGGGATTATGAATCGTGACATCTGTATACAGGAGGAGGGGGGGGGGGGGGGGGGAGGGGAGTGCAGTGTTGCCGCATATACCGCCGGCTTTTTAAGTTAATAAATGCAGATCGCAGCGGGTCTCTGGAGAATGACCTGCTGCGATCTGTCCTTCAGCCCGAGGACTACAACTCCCATCATGGACAGAGTCTGTCCATGATGGGAGTAGTAGTCCTAACAGTCACAATACAGTTTCGCAGCTGGGGGGATGTGTAAGAGCCATACATCAGCACTGCGGTACTACAACTACTCCCATCATGGGACACAAAATTTCCCATGATGGGAGTAGTAGTCCAAGGGCAGACTGATGGATCTCAGGGGTCTCACTCTTGAGACCCCTTGCAACTTCTCCATGACATCATTAGGGGGCGGAGCTTCACAGTCCAGGCCTGAAGCCAGGGTGGTAAGTATGGCTCTGTTCTTATTATGCGTTTTGCATAATGGGAACAGAGCCTTTTTGGCAGTGTGTTCCCAAACAGAGAGACTCCAGCTGTTGTTTACCTACAGCCCCCATGATGGGAGTTGTAGTTTAGCAACAATTGGAGGCTCCCTCTTTAGGAACACACTGCATTATGTGCGCTCTACCCAGGGGAGAGCGCCAAAAATGTACTGACCCATTTTTCGTGTTTTTATTTTCTTGTCATTTCAGATAAGTGAAATGTACACATGAACTTCTCCATTTAATTGGGTGACATATATCTATGGTTAACACCTTTGATAGAGGTCCCCTTATATATATTGAGTCTATGGTTCCCTCCTGAACTCTATTTACCTGTTTATATTTCCCTATGGGTTGATCAGAAGTCTCTTTATTGGTAATTTCCTGAGTATCCTTCCCTTTTGGGATATATAATCACCTCATACACTGGGTCCTGTAATCAGGTTTATATTTTCAATTTATATTTTTTCCATTTGACATATCATGTGACCGCTAGAGTCATTTTGTGTCTATTTTGACATATCATGTGCCCGCTGAAGCAGGTGGTCATGTGGTTGCGATCATGTGACTTACCTGTTGTGCGGTCATGTGATTGCGATCATGTGACTTGTCTGCGTTTCTTTGCGGGCGCATAGCGGTGGCCCGTCGCGAACGCGAGCGGCCATCCGCTTCTGCGCAGAGTGTTTGTGTACAAACACAGGCCGCATGCTTCCGGCAATGACGTTCCGGATATGGTGGTAAGTGAAGGTGACCGGACAGTTGGATATCGGAGGTCAGAACTCTTATTATATACACTTATATAGGTGGATCTTCGCTACATTCATTAGGTACATGATTGTATTAACACTAGATCTGATGGTTCATGGATTATGTCATGTTGATTATGCACTATATCATTAATTAGTTTGTGTTTACATGGGTGGCCACACCCCTTGAAGGATATGATGTCATTTGGATACCATATAAATATTGTGTTGTTGCACTTGATTACTATGCTTGATAAAGATCCGGATTGTGGATCGAAATGTTGCATCTCACTGATGGGTGAATAAAACTATTTTCTTTGGATTACAATCCCTGGAGTGCCGCTTCTTCCGTATCTATCTATTTATTTATTTATCTATCATCTGTCTTTTTCATATCTATTTATCTATCTCTCCCCCAATAGGGCCCCTACTCACTAGACACCAGGACTGGATGCAGGCCATATCTATCTATCTATCTCATATCTATCTATCTACCTATCTATCTCATAGCTATCTATCTATCTATCTCTTATCTATCTATCTACCTATCTATCGCATATCTATCTATCTATCTACCTATCTACCTATCTATCTCATATCTATCTATCTCATATCTATCTACCTATCTATCTATCTATCTCATATATATCTATCTACCTATCTATCTCATATCTATCTATCTATCTCATATCTATCTATCTACCTATCTATCTCATATCTATCTATCTCATATCTATCTACCTATCTATCTATCTATCTCATATATATCTATCTACCTATCTATCTCATATCTATCTATCTATCTATCTCATATCTATCTATCTACCTATCTATCTCATATCTATCTCATATCTATCTATCTAAATCCAAAGAAGCAGCAGCACACAAAGTATATGGTGCAAAAAAGGTTTGTGGTTTATTGCATCAGTGCAGACAGAGGAACATTTCTGTGACCTCTTCGTCGCCTTTCTCAAGCTCCCCTGGGATATCTATCTTTCTATCTATCTAGAAACACAAAAAATACTGCAGCACTCCTGGGTATTGGTAAAAAACTGTGAAGGTAGTTTTATTCCATCAAGGTGCACAAAGCAACGTTTCGGCTGCTGGCATGCAGCCTTTTTCAAGCAGTTTACAAAGTGCAATACAAGGAGTATAAATATGGTGGACGCAGTGACATCACTGCTTACATCATTAATTTGCATAAATATCATAACAAACACAATGCATACAAATATCACATAATCAGAACAATGTGCAAGTGCCAAAACAATAGGGTGTGAAAGATGGCAGGACATACATACAAAATATAAGTAGCCTGGCAACAAAAGTGTAATACAGTGTACAAATAAAAAGATAAACACTTACAGAGGTGGAGCATTATGGCGGACCCGACATGGCAATTGAAAAGACGTCAGCCGCGCTGTCATGAAAAGACGCGCGCGAGCTTGCGTGTGCGGAAGTAAACAAAGCACACGAGTCGCAACACACACGTACAGGGGTGTGTGCGCAGGCGTAGATGAATGGATTAAGGGCAAAAGTATGGGCATGGGTTAAGGGCAGAAGTGTGGGCATGACTACAAGAATAAACATGCAAAAGTTTGGGCATAAACCATAAGCAATAACACAAGTGGGCATGCATGCATAAATATAGCAGAGAATGGCAACATATAAGAAGCAATGTGTAGAGAATAACCAAAGTGGGTCACAGATGCTCAATACATACATACTCAGGGACACAGCAATCCGGAACCCCCTAGGATGGCATGACTGACACTGGTGATGCCAGTGGCAGTCAATTAGCAGCGCAACCGAAATACCCGACGGGCATGCCGTCACGTGACCTCAGCCGGCCTCCGGACCGGCCCCTCCCCCGCCGAACGCTGTTAGGGAAAAACTCCTGCTACCCTGCCCTGGCTTCCCCCCTCCTCCCCCCTCCTCTCAATGAAGATGTGCCGCTGATCGAGCTCCCTCATCGGAGGACAGGATCCGGACACGGTCGGGCGATGTTACGCTCAGGCACAGCTGAGCCAGCTCAGGCTCCTGGAGAGGGGCCTGAAAGCTTCATGGTTAGTGGCTGGATGGGACCATGTGATCCAGCAGACATGTGACTCAGAGTTCCAGGAAGACGCCGAGGCAGGACGAGAGGCACAGGAGCCTGCACCAAGGGCTGAAGGAGTGTGTGGAGACAGATTGAGCCAGTGAAAGACTGTAAGTGGAGCTACATTACTCTATATGCTGCTGCAATGATGGTGGAGCTCCGCTGCGTTATGTGAATGCTAGCTCTCCTCGGGATAATCGAGCTCTCTAGGCTATACTATGATATTATGATTAGTGGCTCAACCAGTACTATGGAAAATGCTATGGAAAATGTTTGCCAGGGGAATACCAGGGTATGTCCCTTTTTCCACTATAGGAGGTGTCATGGAGGGATGCACGGAAAAATAGTGAGGCATCCCTGGTATCCTTTATGGGGACGCTGGACTTTGTTGTTCTGACAGCCTCGGCATGAGCCAAGCTAGAGGGGGCTAGATGTGATGGCATACCTACCTCATTTGGAGCTAGGATGATCTCTACCAGTACATTTGCTTATTCGCCTGTCTTTACTTCTTTTCCCTCAGCAAGTGAGAGGTGGTGGATTGTACGCATTTCTGGTCTGGGAACTGAATATACTGCAGAACTGTGAGTCTCGTTTGTTTTTCCCCCCCTATCTGCTCCACCTAAGTAAGGGCTGGATAAAGGAAGCTTTCCATTCTACTTTTTCAGAATATTCTTCAGGGGTCTCAGTCTTAATTCATAAGGCTGTAAACATGCAAGTGTTAAACTCTCTAATCGATCATAGAGGTAGATTTGTATTTCTCTATGTTAAATGGGAGGGTACGTTATCTATCTTAGCGTTTACATACATCCCCCCTCCCTTTTCAACAGAAGTATTTCAAGTCTTAATGGATTTTCAAATGGATAAAGAGTTTACTGACCTTTGGATAATGGGTGATATGAATGGCACTATGAATAAGGATCTTGACTGGCAGGGTAGAAATTTGGGAAATAATAATACCCTTTTGTATAGCTGGTGTCAGGAGGTGGGATGGGAGGATGCTTGGCGAAAGTTATACCCGTACAAGAAGAAATTCTCTTCTTATAATGCCACTCACAAAACAGCCTCCAGAATTGATCATTTCCTTGTTAATAATGCAGGTCTAATTTTTACTCATAAAATAGTGTATGAGCCTGGGTGTGTGTCAGATCACGCAATGTTAGTTTGTTATATTAAAAAGGAGAGGAAGACACAGGAAACCTCTAGGAGTATGTATATAAATCCCCATTGGTTAAAAATTGAGGATGTAACAAAGGGGGTAAGCTCCGAAATTAGAGAATTTTGGGAAATAAACAAAAGCACAGCTGATACTCTGATAGTATGGGATACACTAAAAGCTTTCTTGAGGGGGCTTCTCATTAGGAATATCGCCAGGTTTAAAAGGAAATGTAAGGAGAAGGAAAACGCGATACTGGGGAAAATAGTGGCAGCCGAAAGCATATATGGCATTAATCCTAACTCGGAGAACTGGGATCATCTTAAAAAGCTGCAAGACCTGTACAGTAAAATTGCCCTAGAGAAGGCTCAACACGCTATTTTTTTCAGGAAACAGAGACAATATGTTGAAACAGGTAAACCAAACAAAACACTTATGGGAATTATTAATCAGAAAGTGAAAAAAACAATTATTGGGATAAAAAATAAAGAGGGTAGGGAATGTACTAAACAGGAGGAAATAACAAGTGTGGCAACCCAATTTTACCAGGATTTATACTCGAGGGAAAGCTTTGTGTCAGATGATGAAATTGACATTTTTTTTAAGAAAATAGGGCTCCCTAGTATCAGCGAGGAAGAAAAGGTGAAAATGGGGGAAGAGATTAGTATAGGAGAAATGGAATCAGCCCTAAAGTCCTTTGTACATAACTCCGCCCCGGGCTCGGATGGTCTGGTCTTTGAAGTTTATAAATGTTTTGGGAGTGTGCTACTGCCATACCTTTTAGAGGTTTATAATGAATCCTTGAGTAGGGGGGAGTTATCCCCAACTATGGCTGAAGCCATCATTGTACTGATTCCTAAGAAAGGTAGGGAAAGTGGAGTAATGGATGATTTTAGGCCAATTTCACTCCTAAACACAGACCAGAAAATACTAGCTAAAATTTGGGCCAGGCGCTTGCAACGAGTGATGGATAAGCTAATAGGGAAGGAACAGAAAGGATTTATGCAGGAAAGAAATATCTATAATAATATTAGAAGAGTTTTTCTTAATATGCAGGCAAGGGGTGAGGGGGGCTCCAACTCCATCCTGTCTCTTGACGCTCAAAAAGCGTTTGACAGGGTGGAGTGGGGCTTCCTCTTTAAAATAATAGAACATATGAATCTTGGAGAAGGCTTCTTACAGGGGCTTAGGGCCCTATATAGATCCCCCAAAGCCAAAGATAATATTAATAATATTATTTCCCGGGAGGTAGTGACGCTGCAGAGAGGAACTAGGCAGGGATGCCCCCTATCACCGCTCCTCTTCTCCCTCTTCATTGAACCACTCGCGCAGTTGATTAGATCTTCCAGCTTGTTTGATGGGTTTGGTGTCGAGGGAGAGGAGGAGAAAATACTGCTTTATGCAGACGATGTTGTATTGTTTGTCACAGATCCAGGAAGAAAGCTTGTTAGTATTATTGATTTGATAAAGGATTTTGGTAATAATCTGGCTTTCAGATAAACTGGAATAAATCAGGATTATTAATGTTGTCAGGTGATAGCCAGGGCTGCCAGGAAGTGATACATGTTTTGCAGGAAAACGAGGCCCTGGAATACCTAGGAATTAAGATTTCGAGAAATATAGAAGAGTTTGCCCAGCTGAATATTACCCCATTGAGACAGAAAGTAAGAAACAAAATTCAAATATGGAAAAAGTTGCGTATGAATATGGCTGAAAGAATTACTCTGATAAAGACAATTATTTTCCCTATGGTTTTGCATGTGATTAGAGCAGCACCGGTATGGTTAGGGGAGCACCATTTTAATAAAATTCAGAGTGAGATTAATGATTTTCTATGGGATGGGAAACAAACACGGATGAAACACACATTTCTGAGTCCTCCTTTGAGTAGTGGTGGTTTGGGTATACCAAATATGCAACTGTATTATATAGCGGCACAAATTGAATACATGATAAAGGAAGATGATGTTTTAAAAGTTTTTTTTTTCTAAATTAGGTATTAGGGGGGATAGCACTTTGGAATTAATTGAAGGGGGAAGATGTATGCACAGGGGAAAAATCCCCACTTGTAATATGTTTAATAAAGTATGGAGATTCACGAGACGTTTATTAGGGATTAAGGGTAGTATGCACTACACACTAATGTGGGGTAATGGAAATTTTCCATAAATGGTGAAACTAAAGGAATATGTTAACTGGGAAAGAAATGGGGTTATTAGAGTTAAAGATTTTGTGATAGAAAGCACGTTAAAAGAGTGGAAAACATTTAATAGGGAATTTAGTATTAGTCAGAGCGAATACTTTTCATACTTACAAATCAAAAGCGCTTTTAAGAAGGAGAAGAACAACCCTAGATGGGCAATAAATAGACATGAGTTAATTGACTATATGTTTGGGCTTCGGTTCTCCTCGACAAAGGTATTAGGTAACTTATATAAGGGCCTAGTTAGATTTTCCGTTGAAAAATTTCCTCCAAAGAGTAGGGATAAATGGAAGCAAGTAGTAGGTCAGATCGATGGGGAAGAATGGAGGGAAGTATTTATAAATATTTCCCAATCATCTCTCAATATGAACCATAAAACCTCTATGATAAAGCTGATACATAGGATCCCATATACGCCGGGGTTCTTGTATAAGATAGGAAAAAGACTTGACTCTAAATGCCCGAAATGTAATATGGAAGGTGCGGATTTGTCACATATGGTGTGGAGCTGCCCAAAACTGCTTTCCTTTTGGACAGGGGTATACAAGATGGTAGAAACGAAATTGGGTACTAAGATAAGCTTTGATATTAAAACGGCCATTCTAGGGATAGGACTTAGGATGCAGTGTAAGAACAGTGTTCTAATTAAGGCTTTTGAATTAGCTAGAATAATTATTCTTAGGAGATGGTTTGCTCCCCAGGGCCCATGTTGGGTTGAGTGGCAGAGGGAAGTTCAACAAATGAGATGATTTGAAGCTATTTACTATCAGGGAAAAAAGATAGGTCAAAAAGTTGAAAACGAGTGGAAGAAATGGGATGAGGCATCCTAGCTGGTAGTGGGTGGGGGGATAGGGGTGTGGGTAGGATTATTTATATTGTGTAAAGCGAATTTTGAAATGCATTATTGTAATTTTGTAATTTGAAATAAAAAAAACTTTAAAAAATAAATAAATAAATAAAAAAAAAGAAATACCCGACGGGCGAGACAGTTGAGCATGCAGTTATATCCATAATTGGGGGTGGCGAGTTCCGCCTAAACCAGAAGTGTCACATTCATGAAGTCCATTCACATCGACCCGTTGCTAGTGGTGATCACCTGCAAAATAAACAGCATAAATAGCTGAAATTTGTCTGCCAGCATAGCATGCCCACTAAATCCATGTTACTAAATGTACTCAAAAAGCATATAATAATAATAAGTTTCCGGCCAATCCTTGGTGATGAAAGCCAACAAATATATAGAAGTATATATAGATGTATCTAGACATGTCAGGTCCGTCGCGTCGTCTCTGAAATAAAAAGAGGACATATATATTAAAGACAAAAAAGTGATTTAAAAAAAAAAAATTTGTAAAAATTTTAAGAAGGAATTATAATACACAATGTAAATCTCAGCAATACAGATCGAACAATCTACAGGCTTAAACCCAAACGGGGGTGGACACATCAGAATATGTTCATAATAGGAAATTCATAATGTGGTTTAAGAGTCTTGAGGTAAAACTCCAACGTAACTCGCAGCGATGTAAAGCCGCGGCACGGTTTCCACCTATCTTAAGAGGCGGGATGTGATCAATAATTGCAAATCTAAGGTTGCGTTTGGAATGGCCAGTATCAATAAAATGTTTTGAAACGGGGAGATCGAGTCTACCCTTTCTTATCGTATACCGATGTTGATTAAAACGGACACGAAACTCGCTAGTTGTCTCACCAACGTATAACAAATTGCATGGGCACACCAGACATTATCTAACATGTACTTCTAGCTTTGTTATTTATATTTTGATGTTATACACTTTGTCCGTGCCGGGATGAGTAAATGAAGATCCCTTTATCATCTTTCCACAATTAATACAATTACAACAGGGGAAACACCCCTTGTTTTTGACAGTTAAATAACGTTGACCAGAAGACCTAATGGAACAATCCGCCTTTACTAGCTTGTCACGTAGGTTTGGGGCACGTCTATAAGACAAAGGTCTGAGCAACTTCTGAAATGTCTGGAAAAGCAGAATGTAAAAGATGCCAATGTTGTTTAATGATACGTGTGATGGCAGGGGATTGATCATTGAATTGTGATACAAATGCCATCCTCTTGTTATGTGACTTGACGGATGGTTTAGAGAGTAAATCTTGTCTATCAGTGGCAAGTACCTTGTCCTTGCAACGAGAGACAAGTGAACGTGGATATCCCCTCTTAGAAAAATTAGAGGCCATGGTATCAAGAGTATTAGAGATTTGAGAGTTGTCACTCACAATACGCCTAGCGCGGAGCATCTGGCTCCGCGGGAGCGATTGGATCATAGGTCATGAATGTCTGCTAGTGTAATGTAGCAAAGAGTTACAGTCAGTTGGTTTAGTAAATAAGCTAGTAGATAGCTTATTGTATGAAATGGAGACTAGAGTGTCTAAAAACTGAACTGATGAGTGGGAATAATTAAGTGTAAACTGAATGTGAGAATTGATGTTATTAAGAAAACTGTGAAACTGAAGAAGAAAATCTCCGGAACCGCTCCAAATGAGGAACACATCATCTATGTATTGCCACCACCCCAGCACATGACTGAAGTGGTGGGACACATAGATGTGTGACTCCTCCAACGATGCCACAAACAGATTGGCGTATGTTGGGGCCACATTGGTCCCCATGGCGGTTCCGGCGATCTGTGCATAAAAGGTGTCATTAAACATAAAATAATTGTTAGCTAACACAAAATCCAATAATGAAATAATAAATTGTGTCTCAGCGTTGGAAAAATCTGTGGCGATGGCAGCGGAGACAGCAGCAATTCCTTCATCATGAGGGATAGAAGTATATAAAGATACAATATCAAAAGAGGCCAAAATCAGTTCACCTGAGATATGGATTGAGTCTAGTTTTTTTCTTAAATCCGTTGTATCTTGTAAGTATGATTTCGCTGCGCATAAGGACGTAATAACTGGTCCAAAAAAATTGAAGCATGGCTGGTGATGGACCCCTGCCCGGAGACAATAGGTCTCCCGGGGGGGGGGTCCACCAGTGTCTTGTGAATTTTTGGCAATAAATATAGAATTGGGGTGACTGGATGAGATACCAACAAAAAATCAAATAACAACTGGTCTATAAGATGAGAATCAAGGGCCTGTTGTAAAATGCTAGTGAGCTTGGCCTCAATACCCTTTAGCGGGTCGCCAGTCAACGCTTGGTATGTGTCAGGATCACTAAGCTGACGCAAAGCCTCACGGACATACTTGCTGCGGTCCATCACTACAATTGCCCCACCCTTATCGGCGGACTTCACTATTAAATTCAGAACTAGTCAGATTAGGATGTGAAAGATGATGAGTATTAGAACGTAGAGTATTAATGTCTTGACTCACAAATGTACAAAATGTATCAATGACACAAGAATTAACATTGGGATTGAATTTGCTAGTCTTAGGTAAATCAAATTTGTTGAAACAAAATGCTGGGGAAGCTGCAGCTGAGGGAGTGGCAGTAGACCCAACCAAAACATTCGCAGGGTCAGCAAACCACACCCTAAGCCTGAGCTTCCTAAAAAAACTGCTGTAAATCGACCTCTAAAGCGAACCAATTAACATGTGTAGCAGGACAAAAATTAAGACCTTTGCATAATAATTGGAACTGTTCGTCAGATAAAACATAGGACGAGATATTTACCACGTTCGATTTTTCTTGTAGGTGACTTTCGGGGGGTTGGCTTTGGGTTGTCGCCCCCGTGTTCTTACGGCCCTTCCAATGGCGTTTCCCTCCCCGTCGGGTGGGTTGTTTGGTGGGCGTTGTTCCAAAAAAGACTGATCATGTTGAAGTCCGTTAACAGGTGTAGCGGAGTTCCATTGGGAAGTAGATGGTGCTTGGTCGCTGTTTCTAAAGTCTCTAATTCTTTTAGACCGTCTATGAGAAAGGTCATTCCAAGAATAAACACGAGCATTTTCGTAATCTTGGGCATCTCTATGCCACTTATGGCGTTTAACCCCTTAACGACGCAGGACGTATATTTACGTCCTGCGCCGGCTCCCGCGATATGAAGCGGGATCGCGCAGCGATCCTGCATCATATCGCGTCGGTCCCGGCGCTCATCAACGTCCGGGACCCGCAGCTAATACCACACATCGCCGATCGTGGCGATGTGCGTATTAACCCTTTAGAACCGCCGCTTCTAAAGTGAAAGTGAAAGTGACCCGGCTGCTCAGTTGGGCTGTTCGGGACCGCCGCGGTGAAATCGCGGCGTCCCGAACAGCTGACCGGACACCGGGAGGGCCCTTACCTGCCTCCTCGGTGTCCGATCGACGAATGACTGCTCCGTGCCTGAGATCCAGGCAGGAGCAGTCAAGCGCCGATAACACTGATCACAGGCGTGTTAATACACGCCTGTGATCAGGATGAGAGATCAGTGTGTGCAGTGTTATAGGTCCCTATGGGACCTATAACACTGCAAAAAAAATGTTAAAAAAAAAGTGTTAATAAAGGTCATTTAACCCCTTCCCTTATAAAAGTTTGAATCACCCCCCTTTTCCCATAAAAAAAATAAAACAGTGTAAAAAAAAATAAATAAACATATGTGGTATCGCCGCATGTGTAAATGTCCGAACTATAAAAATATATCATTACTTAAACCGCACGGTCAATGGCGTACGCGCAAAAAAATTCCAAAGTCCAAAAAAGCGTATTTTGGTCACTTTTTATACCATTAAAAAATGAATAAAAAGTGATCAAAAAGTCCGATCAAAACAATAATCATACCGATAAAAACTTCAGATCACGGCGCAAACAATGAGTCCTCATACCGCCCTATACGTGGAAAAATAAAAAAGTTATAGGGGTCAGAAGATTACATTTTTAAACGTATAAATTTTCCTGCATGTAGTTATGATTTTTTCCAGAAGTGCGACAAAATCAAACCTATATAAGTAGGGTATCATTTTAACCGTATGGACCTACAGAATAATGATAAGGTGTAATTTTTACCGAAATATGCACTGCGTAGAAACGGAAGCCCCTAAAAGTTACAAAATGGCGTTTTTTCTTCGATTTTGTCGCACAATGATTTTTTTTTTCCGTTTCGCCGTGCATTTTTGGGTAAAATGACTAATGTCACTGCAAAGTAGAATTGGCGACGCAAAAAATTAAGCCATAATATGGATTTTTAGGTGGAAAATTGAAAGGGTTATGATTTTTAAAAGGTAAGGAGGAAAAAACGAAAGTGCAAAAACGGAAAAACCCTGAGTCCTTAAGGGGTTAAAGTTCTCTTGTTCGCTGCGGGTCTTCTGAAGAGATGTTATTTGTTTGGTCATAAATGTTTCTAAATCGACAGCAGATAATGCAGCCTTAACCTGTTGGGGACGAAGGGCGTATGCATACGCCCTTGCGTCCTGGTACTTAAGGACGAAGGGCGTATCCATACGCCCATGGGAATTTCGGTCCCCGCCGCGCGCCGGGCAGGGACCGGGCCGGAGTGACAGCTGATATCTATCAGCAGGCACCCCGTGCAAATGCCCAGGGGGGTCATTAGACCCACCCCCCATGTCGGCGCTCGGCGCTAATCGCAAGTGAATTCACACTTGCTATTTGCGCCGATTCCGGGTCATTACGGGTCTATGGTGACCCGGTGACCCGAAATAGGAGGGGGATTGCGGGTGTCTGAGACACCCACGATCCCCCTGTAGCGATAGGAGTGAGGTGGCAGAGTTGCCACCCCTCCTATCCCTGCTATTGGTGGTCTAGACGCGACCACCAATAGCAGATCTGGGGCGGGGGGGGGGGGGGGGGGTTTACTTTAGTTTTCCCCGTCCTGCCCTCCCACAATAGGCGGGGCAGAACGGGGAAAGCGAAGAGGAGCGGCGCCGGAGTCCACTTACCCGTCCGGAGGCTGCGGAGCGATGGCGATCGGCGACGGAGATCTGCGGCAGCGTGCGGCAGAAGAGGACGGCTCCCGGATGCGATGGAAGCCGGTGAGTAGTTGCCTAGCAACATCTAGAGGGCTACAGTCTGAGATCACTATAGTGGTCTCTAGACTGTAGCCCTCCAGATGTTGCAAAACTACAACTCCCAGCATGCCCAGACAGCTGTTTGCTGTGTGGGCATGCTGGAATTTGTAGTTTAGCAACAGCTGGAGGTCTACAGTTTAGAGACCACTGCACAGTGATCTCTATACTGTCCTCTAGATCTTGCAAAACTACAACTCCTAGCATGCCCACACAGCTGTTTGCTGTCTGGGCATGCTGGGAGTTGTAGTTTTGCAACATCTGGAGGCCCACAGTTTGGAGATCACTGTTCAGTGGTCTCTAAATTGTAGCACTCCAGATGTTGCAAAACTACAAATTCCAGCATGCCCACACAGAAAACAGCTGTCTCGGCATGCTGGGAGTTGTAGTTGCGTACCTCCAGCGGTTGCATAACTACATCTCCCAGCATGCCCTTCTGTGATCAGTACATGCTGGGAGTTGTAGTTTTGCAACAGCTGGAGGCACACTGGTTGGAAAATATTGAGTTAGGTAACAGAACCTAACTGAAGGTTTTCCAACCATTGTGCCTCCAGCTGTTGCAAAACTTCAATTCCCAGCATGCACGGTCTGTCAGTACATGCTGCTGGGAGTTGTAGTTTTGAAACAGCTGGAGGTTTGCCCCCCCCCCCCCCCATGTGAACGTACAGAGTACATTCACGCGATCGGGTTTAAAGCAAGTTTCCTGCTTCAAGTATCCTGCTTCAAATTCCTAGGGGGAAACTCACCGTAACCCGCCAGTGTGAATGTACCCTAAAAACACTACACTACACTAACACCTAATAAAGAGTAAAACACTTCATATACACCCCCTTACACTGTCCCCCCCCCCCCCCCCCCCAATAAAAATGAAAAACGTATTGTACGGCAGTGTTTCCAAAACGGAGCCTCCAGCTGTTGCAAAACAACAACTCCCAGCATTTCCGGACAGCCACTGACTGTCCAGGCATGCTGGGAGTTTAGCAACAGCTGGAGGCACCCTGTTTATGAATCACTGGCATAGAATACCCCTATGTCCACCCCTATGCAATCCCTAATTTAGTCCTCAAATGTGCATGGCGCTCTCTCACTTTGGAGCCCTGTCGTATTTCAAGGAAACAGTTTAGGAACACATATGGGGCATCTCCGTACTCGGGAGAAATTGCACTACAAATTTTGGGGGGCTTGTTCTCCTTTTACCCCTTATGAAAAGGAAAAGTTGGGGTCTATACCAGCCTGTTAGTGTAAAAAAAAATGTTTACACTAACATGCTGGTGTTGCCCTTTACTTTTTATTTTCACAAGAGGTAAAAGGAAAAAAAGACCCCCAAAATTTGTAACGCAATTTCTCCTGAGTACAGAAATACCCCATATGTGGGCGTAAAATGCTCTGCGGGCGCACAACAAGGCTCAGGAGTGAGAGCGCACCATGTACATTTGAGGCCTAAATTGGTGATTTGCACAGGGGTGGCTGATTTGACAGTGGTTCTGACATAAACCCAAAAATGGGTAGTGATCCCATTTTGAAAACTACACCCCTCACGGAATGTAATAAGGGGTATAGTGAGCATTTACGCCCCACAAGTGTCTGACAGATTTTTGGAACAGTGGTACGTGAAAATGAAAAATTAAATTTTTTTGTTTGCACAGCCCACTGTTCCAAAGATCTGTCAAACGCCAGTAGGGTGTAAATGCTCACTCTACCCCTTATTACATTCCGTGAGGGGTGTAGTTTCCAAAATGGGGTCACATGTGGGGGAGTCCACTGTTCTGGCACCCCGGGAGCTTTGTAAATGCACATGGCCCCCGACTTCCATTCCAAACAAATTATCTCTCTAAAAGCTCAATGGCGCTCCTTCTCTTCTGAGCATTGTAGTTCGCTCGCAGTGCACTTAACGTCCAAACATGGGGTATTTCCATACTCAGAAGAAATGGGGTTACAAATTTTGGGGGGCATTTTCTCCTATTACGCTTTGTAAAAAAGTAAAATTTGGGTGGAAAAATGCATTTTAGAGGAAAAAATTTTTTTTTTTCATTTACACATCCGACTTTAACAAAAAGTTGTTAAATACCTGTGGGGTGTTAAGGCTCACTGTACCCCTTGTTACGTTCCTTGAGGGGTATCGTTTCCATAATAGTGTGCGATGTGGGGGTTTTTGCTTGCACCATAGGGGCTTCCTAAATGGGACATGCCTCCCAAAAACCATTTCAGAAAAACTCACTCTCCTAAATCCCATTGTTGCTCCTTCGCTTCTGAGCCCTCTAGTGCACCCACCGAACACTTGACATACACATATGAGGTATTTTCTTACTCGAGAGAAATTGGGTTACAAATTTGGAGAGGAGTTTTTTTCTTTTACGCCTTGTAAAAATTCAAAAACTGGGTCTACAAGAACATGCGAGTGTAAAAAATGAAGATTTTGAATTTTCTCCTTCACTTTGCTGCTATTCCTGTGAAACACCTAAAGGGTTAACACACTTACTGAATGTCATTTTGAATACTTTGAGGGGTGTAGTTTTTATAATGGGGTCATTTGTGGGGTATTTCTAACCAGAAGACCCTTCAAATCCACTTCAAACCTGAACTGGTCCCTGAAAAATTCCGATTTTGAAAATTTTGCGAAAAATTGGAAAATTGCTGCTGAACTTTGAAGCCCTCTGATGTCTTCCAAAAAGTAAAAACTCATCAATTTTATGATGCAAACATAAAGTAGACATATTGTATATGTGAATCAATATATAATTTATTTGGAATATCCATATTCCTTATAAGCAGAGAGGTTCAAAGTTAGAAAAATGAAATTTTAGAATTTTTCACCAAGAAAGGATGCAAGTATCAACGAAAATTTACCACTAACATAAAGTAGAATATGTCACGAAAAAACTATCTCAGAATCAAATTAATAAGTAAAAGCATCCCAGAGTTATTAATGCTTAAAGTGACAGTGGTCAGATTTGCAAAAAATCCCGTCCTTAGGGTCATAATGGGCTCCGTCCCCAAGGGGTTAAGGGATCCTTCAATAGAAGTAATCTTGACACGGGTAGTTATGATATCCCTTTGTAGAAAATCGATATTAAGAAGGATGAGCTCCAAGGTGAATTTCTTGGCAATGAGTTCATACTTAGTCCTGTAATCAGGGTCACTGGAATAAGCATTATCCTGTGGTTGAACTCGCATACCGCGAGGGATCTTATGCGTTTTATAATATTCACCAAGCGTGGTGAGATGTAAGGTAAGTGATAACATTTTCCTTGATTCCGACTGATACTGGCGCTGAATGTCCACAACAGAGGGAGAATGTTAAAAGGCAGCGTCCCCGTCTATGCAGGCTAAAAGCCTGTCAATGTCCGAATCTGTATAAGCTGTAGCACCAGATTGAGTAGTAGACCCAGTAACGGAGATAGATGGCGGTAGTTCCATGATAAGATAATATTGGGTGCAGGCTCCACAGAACAATTTGTAGAAAACACAGAAGGTAGCAGCACACCGAGTTGCATGAAGGGTTGGGTGCAATTCAGCAGGGGACCCAAGGTCACAGGGCTCCAGACAGTATAGAAACACAAAAAATACTGCAGCACTCCAGGGTACCGGTGAAAAAACTGTGAAGGTAGTTTTATTCCATCAAGGTGCACAAAGCAACGTTTCGGCTGCTGGCATGCAGCCTTTTTCAAGCAGTTTACAAAGTGCAATACAAGGAGTATAAATATGGTGGATGCAGTGACATCACTGCTTACATCATTAATTTGCATAAATATCATAACAAACGCAATGCATACAAATATCACATAATCAGAACAATGTGCAAGTGCCAAAACAATAGGGTGTGAAAGATGGCAGGACATACATACAAAATATAAGTAGCCTGGCAACAAAAGTGTAATACAGTGCACAAATAAAAAGATAAACACTTACAGAGGTGGAGCATTATGGCGGACCCGACATGGCAATTGAAAAGACATCAGCCGCGCTGTCATGAAAAGACGCGCGCGAGCTGGCGTGTGCGGAAGTAAACAAAGCACACGAGGGAGAGGCCGGAAGTGACAATCAACGCATGCGCATACAGGACCGGAGCTCCGCGCGGACATACTAGATGTCGGTGCGTGCGCAAAGGAGCCCGATACGCAGCGTGAATGCAATAAGTCGCAACACACACCTACAGGAGTGTGTGCGCAGGCTTAGATGGATGGATTAAGGGCAAAAGTATGGGCATGGGTTAAGGGCAGAAGTGTGGGCATGATTACAAGAATAAACATGCAAAAGTTTGGGCATAAACCATAAGCAATAACACAAGTGGGCATGCATAAATATAGCAGAGAATGGCAGCATATAAGAAGCAATGTGTAGAGAATAACCAAAGTGGGTCACAGATGCTCAATACATACATACTCAGGGACACAGCGATCTGGAACCCCCTAGGATGGCATGACTGACACTGGTAATGCCAGTGGCAGTCAATTAGCAGCGCAACTGAAATACCCGACGGGTGAGACAGTGGAGCATGCAGTTTTTTTTTTTTAAATCACTTTTTTGTCTTTAATATATATGTCCTCTTTTTATTTCAGAGACAACGCGACGGACCCGACATGTCTAGATACATCTATATATACTTCTATATATTTGTTGGCTTTCATCACCAAGGATTGTCCGGAACCTTATTAGTATTATATGCTTTTTGAGTACATTTAGTAACATGGATGCTATGCTATGCTGGCAGACAAATTTCAGCTATTTATGCTGTTTATTTTGCAGGTGATCACCACTAGCAACGGGTCGATGTGAATGGACTTCATGAATGTGACACTTCTGGTTTAGGCAGAACTCGCCACCCCAAATTATGGATATAACTGCCTGCTCAACTGTCTCGCCCGTTGGGTATTTCAGTTGCGCTGCTAATTGACTGCCACTGGCATCACCAGTGTCAGTCATGCCATCCTAGGGGGTTCCAGATTGCTGTGTCCCTGAGTATGTATGTATTGAGCATCTGTGACCCACTTTGGTTATTCTCTACACATTGCTTCTTATATGTTGCCATTCTCTGCTATATTTATGCATGCATGCCCACTTGTGTTATTGCTTATGGTTTATGCCCAAACTTTTGCATGTTTATTCTTGTATTCATGCCCACACTTCTGCCTTTAACCCATGCCCATACTTTTGCCCTTAATCCATCCATCTACGCCTGCGCACACACCCCTGTACGTGTGTGTTGCGACTTATTGCATTCACGCTGCGTATCGGGCTCCTTTGCGCACGCGCCGACATCTAGTATGTCCGTGTGGCGCTCCAGTCCTGTATGCGCATGTGTTGATTGTCACTTCCGGCCTCTCCCTCGTGTGCTTTGTTTACTTCCGCACACGCCAGCTCGCGCGCGTCTTTTCATGACAGCGCGGCTGACGTCTTTTCAATTGCCATGTCGGGTCCGCCATAATGCTCCGCCTCTGTAAGTGTTTATCTTTTTATTTGTACACTGTATTACACTTTTGTTGCCAGGCTACTTATATTTTGTATGTATGTCCTGCCATCTTTCACACCCTATTGTTTTGTCACTTGCACATTGTTCTGATTATGTGATATTTGTATGCATTGGGTTTGTTATGATATTTATGCAAATTAATGATGTAAGCAGTGATGTCACTGCATCCACCATATTTATACTCCTTGTATTGCACTTTGTAAACTGCTTGAAAAAGGCTGCATGCCAGCAGCCGAAACGTTGCTTTGTGCACCTTGATGGAATAAAACTACCTTCACAGTTTTTTCACCTGTACCCTGGAGTGCTGCAGAATTTTTTGTGATTCTATACTGTCTGGAGCCCTGGAACCTTGGGTCCCCTGCTGAATTGCACCCAACCCTTCATGCAACTCGGTGTGCTGCTACCTTCTGTGTTTTCTATCTATCTCATATCTATCTATCTACCTATCTATCTCATATCTATCTATCTACCTATCTATCTCATATCTATCTATCTACCTATCTATCTCATATCTATCTATCATTTCGAAAGGGGGGGGGGGGGGGCAGGCCTTGAGCCGTGTAAGGGGCCCCATAAATTCTGATGTCAGCCCTGAGTATGAAGAGTATGCTCAGGGCCCAGGGGATTAGGGGGACAGAATATGAGCCACTGTTAAGGGCACTATATCGTACAGGAGGAGGGGGGAGGGGGATTTAAAAACTTGGGGGCAGAGAAAAGGGAATATTTAATGTGAGGGGCTGCAGGGCAAAGCACATGGGGCATTATATGTGAAGAGCACATGACAGGGGGGCCCCCTGTGCTGTGCCCCTGACATATAATTCCCCCTGTGCTGTGCCCCACACATATAAATTATATGTGTGGGGCACAGCACAGGGGGCATTATATGTCAGAGGCACAGCACAGGGGGCATTATATCTGTGGGCACAGCACAGGGGGCATTATATCATATAATGCCCCCTGTGCTGTGCCCCACACATATAATGCCCCCTGTGCTGTGCCCCTCACATATAATGCCCCCTGTGCTGTGCCCCTCACATATAATGCCCCTTGTGCTGTGCCCCACACATATAATGCCCCCATCATGCGCCCCTCATATATAATGCCCCCATCATGCGCCCCTCATATATAATGCCCCATCATGCGCCCCTCACATATAATGCCCCCTGTGCTGTGCCCCTCAGATATAATGCTCCTTTCATGTGCCCCAAACATATAGGGGACAGGACAGGGTGCATTATATGTGAGGGGCAAAGCACAGGGGGCATTATATGTGAGGGGTGCATGATGGGGGCATTATACGTGTGGGGCACAGCACAGGGGGCATTATACGTGTGGGGCACAGCACAGGGGGCATTATACATGTGGGGCACAGCACAGGGGGCATTATATGTGAGGGATGCATGATGGGGGCATTATATGTGAGGGGCAAAGAACGGGGGCATTATATGTGAAGGGCACAGGACGGGGCATTATATGTGAAGGGCACTATATATGAGGGACGCATGATGGGGGCATTATATGTGAGGGGCAAAGAACGGGGGCTTTATATGTGAAGGGCAAAGCACAGGGGGCAATATATGTTAGCGGCACAGAACAGAGGGCATTATTATTATGTTGGGGGAACAGGATAGGTCATAATTATTATATGTAGGCACAAGATGGGGCATTATTACTATATGTGAAGGCACAGAGTGTTCTGCATTTCAGAAGTATAGTGTATATTATGAAGAATTTCTGTGGTGGTACATTTTTTATGGGCCACAATACATTTGGGTATTTTATTCAGAGGGTGCACTGCACAGCAAGTTATATTCAGAGAGTGCAGTGTTTGGTAGCATTAAATTTAGAGGGCACAGTGTGTGGTCGTATTATATTCAGAGAGTGCAGTGTGTGGTACTATTATATTTAGAGAGTGCAGTGTGTGGTAGTATAATATTCAGAGGGTGCAGTGTGTGATAGTATTAAATTTAGAGGGCACAGTGTGTGGTAGTATTATATTCAGAGGGTGCAGTGTGTGATAGTATTATATTTAGAGAGTGCAGTGTGTGGTAGTATAATATTCAGAGAGTGCAGTGTGTGATAGTATTATATTTAGAGAGTGCAGTGTGTGGTAGTATAATATTCAGAGAGTGCAGTGTGTGATAGTATTATATTTAGAGAGTGCAGTGTGTGGTAGTATAATATTCAGAGAGTGCAGTGTGTGAGTATTATATTTAGAGAGTGCAGTGTGTGGTAGTATAATATTCAGAGAGTGCAGTGTGTGTGATAGTATTATATTTAGAGAGTGCAGTGTGTGGTAGTATAATATTCAGAGTGCAGTGTGTGGTAGTATTAGATTTAGAGAGTGCAATGTGTGGTAGTATAATATTCAGAGGGTGCAGTGTGTGATAGTATTATATTTAGAGGGCACAGTGTGTGGTCGTATTATTATTCAGAGAGTGCAGTGTGTGATAGTATCATATTTAGAGAGTGCAATGTGTGGTCGTATTATATTCAGAGAGTGCAGTGTGTGATAGTATTATATTTAGAGGGCGCAATGTGTGGTAGTATTATATTCAGAGGGTACGGTGTGTGGCGGTATTATATTCAGAGGGTACGGTGTGTGGCGGTATTACCGTATTTATCGGGGTATACCACGCACCGGCCTATAACACACACCCTCATTTTACCAAGGATATTTGGGTAAAAAAAGTTTTTTACCCAAATATTCATGGTAAAATGAGGGTGCGTGTGTGCGCGTGTATACCCCGATACACCCCCAGGAAAGGCAGGGGGAGAGAGGCCGTCGCTGCCCGCTTCCCTCCCCCTGCCTTCCCTGGGGTCTAGAGCCCTGCTGCCGGCCCTTCTCTCCCCCTGGCTATCGGCGCCGCTGCCCGTTCTGTCCCCCTGATTATCGGTGCCGGCGCCCCATTGCCGGCGCCGATAGCCAGGGGGAGAGAAGTGGCGCCGACAGCCAGGGGGAGAGAAGGGGCAGCGGCACCGGCACCCATTGCCGGCGCTGCTGCCCCATTGCCTCCCCCCATCCCCGGTGGCATAATTACCTGGGTCGGGTCCGCGCTGCTGCAGGCCTCCGGCGTGCGTCCCCTGCGTCGTTGCTATGCGCTGCACGTCGCGGCGCATGACGTCAGTGCGCCGCGCCGAGCATAGCAACGTCGCAGGGGACGTAAGCCGGAGGCCTGCAGCAGTGCGGACCCGACCCAGGTAATTATGCCACCGGGGATGGGGGGAGGCAACAGGGCAGCGGCGCCGGCAATGGGTGCCGCTGCCCCTTCTCTCCCCCTGGCTGTCGGCGCCGCTTCTCTCCCCCTGGCTATCGGTGCCAGCACCGATAGTCAGGGGGCCAGAACGGGCAGCGGCGCCGATAGCCAGGGGGAGAGAAGGGCCGGCAGCAGGGCTCTAGACCCCAGGAAAGGCAGGGGGAGAGAAGCGGGCAGCGACGGCCTCTCTCCCCCTGCCTTTCCTGGGGGTGTATCGGCGTATAACACGCACATAGACTTTAGGCTAAAAATTTTAGCCTAAAAGGTGCGTGTTATACGCAGATAAAAACGGTATATTCAGACTAATCACAAGTGTCCCCTAAAAGGACAATCCGGGATCTGATCAATTGTATAACACAATTACACCTACAAGCACATAGCCTGGGGTACAGATATCCCTATATGGTAGGATTCCCTAAAACATAACTTTTATTATTAAAAACTTTAAACTTAATAAATCAAAGAATTGGTGCTCAAAAGTGAGTTTAAAAGTACATGTAGTATATGCCCATTCTGATCATATTAACAGGTGGAACACCACTCTCATAGTAGTGGGAAATACGTGTGTTAACCCACTTAGATTGGCATATATCTCATGCGTTTAAAAACATTAGATGCCTCCCCTACATGTTTCGGTGAAACATCACCGTCATCAGGAGGTATGGCAACAAGACTGACAAGTGCAAGGCCCAGTATTTATAGACTATCATTACACTGTCACAAGTCTGCGCCCATCCGGGCATCCAATAACACTGTTGTTAACACTCAGCCAATCACAGTCTGTCGCTGGACTCACCTGACAGGTGAATCCAGCAGCAACACAAAACATGATAGGTGTATGGTTTACCTGTGTACTCCACGTCACCAGGTTACATCTTTGAGGGTGCGCCGCATACAAGATCCCGCGATACACATAAATCACGCGCATGCGCAGAAACTTAGAAGCGGGTCGGCCGTGGGGATACTACTGCGCTTGCACCTGAAAGCCGCGCATGCGGGAGATCTTAAACTCAATACATATCTGTCTGTCTAAAGTCCATATACCTGCCATAGACAAAGTTAGTGAATAATATTGTAATTATAATAAGAGGGTCACAATGTCCTTATAGATATTATGTAATTGATTGTAATTATCTATGGATATATTGACAATATCCATAGGAGACTCCTGTCAATGCAATAGATCAAGAATTAATAAAATTATATAATAATTAGAAGGACTATTATAATGGCCCAAAAATAATTGATAGAAATTAAATAAGAATACCTAAGTGCTTGTGCCATCTATATAAGTAATATATAAACTATTAAAGTACCAAGGGGGATCACCCCAAACGCAATCAATCACTATAAACATAATATATAGGCAAAACCATAATAAAAAACAGCATAAATTAACAGCTTTAAAACAGGATTAGATACATTCCTGGAACAAAATAACATTAATGCTTATGAAGAAATATAAAATCCCATCCCTTCCCCAATTTCGCGCCACACCCCTACCCTTTAATTTCCTGGTTGAACTTGATGGACATATGTCTTTTTTCGACCGTACTAACTATGTAACTATGTAACACCACCCCTATTCAACACATACACCCAAGGGCTGATAGATAAATATTTTAAGGGCTGAAAACGTGAAAGGTATATATTTTGAACACCAAACTTATATTATTGTGTAAATGGAATATAAGAAAAAACATACACCAAAATCCTTATAGAAAGGCTGAAAATGAAAATCCCTCATTTAGCCCAACTGGGGCCATGCATTTAAGCCTCTGGATCCAGCGAGCCTCTTCTTTTAAGAGGGCTGAGTCTATATCGCCCCGTCTGGGGCCCAACTTTAACTGACACAGGCCTAAGAATCTAAGATCACTCAACATACAATTATGAGTAGATTGCATATGCCATGAGATCGGAGTGTCACTGCGTGTGCGTATTCTACTTATCTAAGTACAATACGCACAATTGAGTAATGCGTCTCTTGAGTGGTTGTGTCGTTTTACCAACGTAGATCTTGGGGCACTTACATATGGCTACATAAATGACATTCCTGCTACTGCAATTAATAAATTGCCTGATGTCATACCTACGCGAGTCAATGGGATTAATAAAATCCTGTGTCTTAATAACGTATGGACATAAGGAACAATGTCCACATGGAAAAGACCCCACCACTCTACTGGTTAACCATGTAGCAGGCCTTGCCTCCGTGTCTAGATGGCTTCTCACCAAATGGTCCCTCAAGTTACGGCCTCTGCGGTAAGTGAGGCTCGGTCTGTGGCTAATGACACTGGACAATTCCCTATCTGGACAGACTGTGACGGCGTAAAATGCTTAAGATCTTATCTGTATGTCCATCAAAGGTGCCAATACAGCGTATCACCTTATGCTCATCCTGTATTTTTCCACTTGAAAGGAGCTCCCTCCTATCGCTATCTCTTGCTCTCTTGAAAGCTCTTTTAAGATATTTCTTTGGGTACTGTCGGAATCGACAAAACAAATCATTACTTTCCTCAATAAATTTGTGGTCTTCGGAGCAATTCCTGCAAGCTCTCAGGTACTGACCAATGGGTATGCCACCCTTCAGCTGTTCAGGATGCCAGCTCTTCCAATGGAGGAGGGCATTGGTGGACGTAGGTTTCCTGTAGATATGTGTATGAATGTGACCAAAATCATCAATGTAAATGTGCAAATCCAGAAAATTAAGAGACCTACCACCGAATTCAGACGTGAACAGCATGCCAATCTCATTAACATTGAGTCTAGAAACAAAATCATTAAAAAGTGCTCTATCTCCGTCCCATAGCAACAGGACATCATCGATATACCTACCCCAAAAAATAATATGACTGGTTAATTCACTCAAAAGGTCCCCAAAAACAACTGTGTCTTCCCACCACCCTATTATATTTAGAGGGAGCAGTGTGTGATAGCATTATATTCAGAGAGTGCAGTGTGTGATAGTATTATATTTAGAGGGCGCAGTGTGTGGTATTCCCTTTCTTTGTTATTCAGAGGGTATGGTGTGTGGGGGTATTATATTCATAAGGTATAGTGTGTTGTATATTCAGGTGGTACAGTGTGTCAGAATTATATTCAGAGGGTGTGTGCCAGTATTATATTCAAAGAATACAGTGTTTGGCAATATTATAATAATTATTGTTTACATATAGAGGATCAGAATCCGCTGACTTAGTGAGGAGCCGTCTGGGCATCAAGTTCTGCAGAGAGAAGATTTAACTGGAAAAGTCCCGGTGGTATGTACCAGCTGAATTAGATAAGGAAAGACTATAGAGAAAACGTCACCTGTAGTCACTGATATCATTGTGTATCCTCCTCACTATTTCCCATCAGAGCTGTAGTCACTGAAGAAATTCTGCAGTTATGATGGGTGAAACAACAACTCCCAGCATCCCCTCAACACTACTTAGGTCATACTGGGAGCTGTAGTTTTAAATGGTCAAAACTTCTTTAGCACTTTCCCATTCTGTGGCAATTGGTATATTTGATTATTATTCTGACATGTGAGCATGGCCAAAGAGTCTTAAATAAGGTTAGGACTGTATGATACATTTAATAATATTGTAAGTTCCGTAATCTTATTTTCTGTCCGCCAACACAAAATACTCTAATAGTGCCCCTTCCGAGACTCGACTCTGGATCCGCCCCTGCGTCCAACCTCACTGAGCTCGAGCTGTTTTGCAAGGAGGAATGGGCAAAAATTTCAGTCTCTTGATGTGCAAAACTGATAGACATATACCCCAAGAGATTTACAGCTGTAATCGCAGCAAAAGGTGGCGCTACAAAGTATTAACTTAAGGGGGCTGAATAATTTTGCACGCCAAACTTTTCAGTTTTTTATTTGTTAAAAAAGTTTGAAATATCCAATAAATTTCGTTCCACTTCATGATTGTGTCCCACTTGTTGTTGATTCTTCACAAAAAATTACAGTTTTATATCTTTATGTTTGAAACCTGAAATGTGGCAAATGGTCAAAAAGTTCAAGGGGGCCGAATACTTTCACTATGCACTGTAGCATGTGTCTTTTTTCTTACCTCTTTGTGGGCCAGGAAGTTCTGTAGTTCTGTGTTGGATCTCTTACTGTTGTCCATGTGTTAGGACTTTCAGAACTGCATGACAGAGATAGGCCACACCCCCTCATCTCCCCCTCCTGGAGGATGCAGGTGTGCATGAGAGAAAGAAGCCAGAGCAGGGGGAGAGAGGACATACTTCTGAGGATGCAGGTCTGCACTGAAAGAAAACAGAGAAGAGAGTTATCTGAAGGGGAGGATAACAAAGTGCACGGGCTGGGGATGTATAGACTGCAGGGGAATAAATCTCAGACTGGGGATGTGACGGAGGGGGGACGGACTCCTGAATGACACATGCTGGGAGTTGTAGTCCCTGTTATGTGTGTGTATGCTAGTGTTTACAAGCCAGTGTGCCTCCAGCTTGAAAGGTTCTCTACAATCTACTCAGTACCCCTGGTACTGGTTCTCTGTCTTTTCTGTACCCCTGGTACTAGGTCCAATTTGGCTTAAGGCTTGTACTGGCCAGGAGAGCGTCTTATCAGGTGTGGAAAAAATACATGCACACAAGATGCCGTCTAAGTACGCTCTGTTTTACTATTTGCCAACGTTCATATACCATGTTGCTTAATAGTTACAAGTCAGCAGAACACAAGAACAGGATGTACGTGCACAACAGTTAGGAATCAGCAGTTGAGAAAACGAGAAGTATGGTACGAGCCTTGCGGTTACAAACGGCAGAATTAAGATATATCATACAAGATTACAGAATTAAGATATACATCATACAAGATTACAGAATTATGATACACATCATACAAGATTACAGATCTGTATTATTCTATCAAGACTCTTGTACCCTTCAATCCCCTCTTAAAACCAGTTGTCACTTTAGACAACTTGGTTTTTCTTGTATTCTATTTTCTTTTGAAAAGTCTTTATGTAGGCAGTATAGCCTTCTGCTGAGTGACGGTGAAGTAGAGGGACTTGGGTGTCTGATGAGGTGGAGAGGAGGATTTTAGTATCTGCAGCAGGTCTTGGCTTGCAGCGTTTCATACATAAGAAAATAAGTTTTATTGATACATATACTATAAGGGCAATGACAGTAATGTGTATTATGAGCTGCAGAACGCCCCCTATCCATCCTCCTACGCCCTTGAGCCAGGTAGCGGGATTCAATATTGAAAAGGTATCCCCCCACCACTTATCCCTGTTGATTTCATTGTCTTTGGCATATTTGTCCCTCAATTTTTGTATGTTCTCAAGCTGGTGGTGCATCTGAATTGTTCCTGAAGTGTCTATGTAATGGCAACAAGTAGGACCTATGATTTGACACATCCCTCCTTGGGCTGCTGTGAGATAGTCCAAGACTATTGCGTGTTGGTTAGTCACTATCATCAGTTGTTTTTGCACGGACACAGAGGTATTATTAATTTCTAAAATGTCATATATTTGGTCGTCGAGGTAGTTAGTGGCTTCGACTAACTTATCCCATATTTGCATCACCATTGGATATATAAAAATGGTGCTAAAAAGCTTGTTGGTTATTCCCATTTGTACAACATGTGGCCTACCATTTTCCCTTTCTTTGTTATCTGCTGCTCTTCGGTATAACATATGTTTAGGAGCTGCTCTCATGTCAATGTCGTCGTTGGATATGACAAAGGTGGAGGGGGTAAGTCTAGCTAGGGTGCATGTGCCTTTGACCCCTACCGGCAACCACTTGTAGGCTTCCCTACCACATACCCAATAGATGTCTCGTGGGAGCTCCCAGAAAGAGGAATGTTGATTGATAAGTTTGTTAACTATGTCAATGAGTCTAGAGGCATTTGTTAAGTAACACCAGGAAGGTATCTGCCCTAATCTACCGCAGTAGCCCACATCTGGGTTATTACATATTGGATCAGTAAGTTGGTATTCTGACGTGTCATTGCATGGTTGGTGTCCTGTTATATTATAGCAGTCTACGTCTTGAGTAGCCTGAGTAAAGAGGGTGTTATTTGGCCATTTTGGGTAATGTAAGTACCTTGTCTGGCTGGGCTTAAGAAGATCAGTACTTGCGGATGTCCTGTGGAAACTAACTTTTATCCCTTCCGTGGGGATCGCTCCTAGGTCTAGTATATGTGTGACTACTCGAGTTACCCAGGAACCCCCTTTGAAAACCAACATTTGGTGTGGTCCTGGGCCTGGGCTGCTTAAGTTTCCCTGCCACCATGGCTGCCCCACCCATCCTACTATAGGAATACCCACTGAGGTGTTCCAGTTCTTTGCATATCGTGCCTCATTGTCAGCAAGCATGTCAAAACAGTCTCCCTGAAATAATTCATATGAGGGCACAGGGATAGCAAACTAGGGCATGCTTTGGGCAGACACGGGCATGGGTGCATATCCAACAATCCTTCGCAGTGAGGTTTTGTGCTAACATTATATGGTGTTTCAGGAACTTATTGTTTGGGTGTCTCTCTAAGTCATTCTGCAGAGTCACCGTGAGGTGAATCAAAGTCAATAAAGTCATTAATGCAAACATCATGAGACTTAGTTTCTTCAACCATCTGCCAGAACAAGGCCAGGGCATCAGCGGGTACATCTTTCGGTAGGCTTTCAAGGTCAGGGCTGTCTGCCCCCGTTATTACCTCCTTTGGGTGATGTTGGACGAGTTTGATCCGAGAGGCGTGGATCCAAGAAGGGCTGTCTTCCGTGAGAACCGCCGTCCTCGTCACGGCAACAACTGTGGTTGGGGGTCCAAAGGTGAAGTCTCCGGGCTTCTTTCCTTTCGACAGAGTCTTAACCAGGACAGTGTCGCCTTCCTGGAACTGGTGTGTTGGTTCCTGTGGGAGAGAAGGAGAATTACAGACAACATTTTGTTCTACTTTATCAAGGGTTTGGATGAGGTCTGTGACATATTGTTCCCTTATCTGGTTGAGGTCCCCTTCTTCTGTTATAAGTGGTTGTTGGGCCCATGGAGTCGGGAAAGTCCTACCCATGAGAATCTCAAAAAGGGGAGAGTTTTAAAGTCTTATGGGGGGGTCATTCTAATTTCTGAGAGTATGATGGGAAGGACTGGTTTCCACTTCTCAAAGGTGCTCCCTGTGGCCTACTCCGTGGAAATGAGCAATAAAACTGTGGCACTGTGTTGGGGTATGCATGGTGTCCCCTCTTTGCAGATCAATCCTGTTACAGGATTTTTCTGCAATACCGGATAACACCAATCATAGTCCTCTTGTTTGGGAACAGAGGACTGAAGAGAGAGAAGAAGTTGTGTGTCTACGAGTGAAGGAGGTGTAAGAACTGGTAACATCAGTGAGACAGGTAGGTTGTTGTGTAGCAGCCAGTTTGGCGGTGTGGTCTGCTAGAGCATTGCCCTTTGAAATGTGATCAGTCCTACGTGTGTGTGTCCTGCAGTGAATGATGCATGTAAATGGTGACAGGTTTCTTAGCAAAAAGTGTACAGGCTCTTGTGAGGGCGATGAGTTCTGCAGCTAGTGCGGACTTATAGGTGATGGACTGGGCCTTGAGGACAATGTCAGGTAATTGGACAATAGCATAACTGGCATGGTAAACATTGTCATTGGGGCGTGTACATGACCCATCTACAAAGACTTCTGGAGCATCAGGTATGGGCACTGAAGAGAGGTCGGGTCTGTGTGAGGCGTCAGTGTGGATGACTTGCAAGCAGTCATGTATGTCCGGCATCACATCATCATGAATTTTCAGGCCAACTAGTGCGCAGGGCCAGATGTAGGGGAGGCATACACCATTTTCAAGGATGGATCACTGAGGAGAATTGCCTCATATCCAGAGAGCCGTTGTGTTTACATGTGTTGTGTATGTAGGCCTTTAAGGAGAGAGATAACATCATGAGAAGTGTACAAGGTAGTGTCATGTCCTACAGTAAGGGTGGTAGCTTGTTCAACAATCATAGCACAGGCAGAAAGAGCTCGCAGACATGCCGGCATCCCCTGTACGGAGACTGGCATCACCTTTGAGAAAAAAGCACAAGGACGCAGTTTGCCTCCGTGAAATTGTGTCAGCACACCCGCCATGGTTTTACAATTGTCTTGTGCATACATGTGGAAAGGCAAATTGTAATCTGGGAGACCTAGCCCTGGACTCGTTATTAAAAGATTTGTACATTTATGAGGACCATTTGATTAGATCTGGTTTGCCTGATAGGGTTGCATCTCTATGAGCAGTCGGGAATCCACTGTCTGCAGTAGTTTATCATACCCAAGAAAGATTGCATTTCCTTCCGGGCGTGCGGGGTGACCAGGCCCGCTACAGACTGGACTCTAGACTTGCTCAACTCCATTTTGGCAGAACAAAACCCAGATATTCAACCTGTTCACAACACCATCCTCAAGGCAGGCCTCCTCAGAGAAACTACACATTAACAAATCATCAACATTTTGGAGGAGAACAGAACCCTGGGGGGCGTGCCATGATTGTAAAAAGGCTTGGAACACAACTGGTGAATCAGCATACCCCTGGGGCATTCTACACCAGGTTAACTGTAGTCCCTCAAAGGAAAAAGCAAAAAGGAGTCTGGTCTCTTTGTCCACTGGGATCGAGAAGAAAGCATTCTTCAGATTGAGGACAGAAAAATGAGTTGCCTGTGCTGGGATTGATGACAACAGGTGAGTGACATCAGGAACTATAGGGGCAATAGGCACAATTAGTCTGTTGATGGCTCTCAAGTCTGGTACAAAACAGACAGTACCATCGGGTTTGGGGACCGGATTAATTGGAGTGCAGTAGGGAGAGAAAGTATGTTCTAAAACTCAAGTGTGTAGGAAATGTTTGATCATAGGGCGGATACCTTTGATTTTTTTCCCGTGACAAGGGGTACTGTTTTTGGTAGACCGGGAGGATGTCTGGTTTGAGTCTTGCCTTGTATGGTGTACAGTCAGACAATGGGGTCTACCTCAGGTGGGACTTGGGTCGGGGACATAACAGGATAATGTCCAGCAGGATAGTACCCTGCAGGTGTTGACTATGGGTGCGAGGTCAGACGTGACATGTAACCTGGACTGGGATGCAGTGATATGTAATTTGAGTTTACATATGAGGTCTCTTCTCAGGAGGTTTACAGGGCATTCAGTTATGATGCGAAAGGAAGGGAAGGTTAAATGGTCACCCTCGGGGCATTATGAACATACTCAATTTCAAACAGTAGACATATATATACGCATATATATATATATATATATATATATATATATATATATATATATGCACATACACATATATCCCCTGAAAAACAAAATTACACCAGATCCGAAGAAGAAGAAGCTGTCATGCTCCCTGTAAACCCCGCCTTACTCCTCCCAAACCTCTGTGTCACCAGTCACCGCCCCTTTGAGTCAGGCTTCTTGTTTTTCCCCAGTTCTGGTCAGTCACCATGAAACGTCTATTATCACATGTGTTACTGACAGTGTTACTTAACATCATGAGACATACAAGAAACATAACATGTAACAATACTGACATTTACAAATACTTAACGTACAACACACAGGGCCCACATTCTCACCAAAGATATAAAAATAAAAGTGTACACAGCTCTCTCAAAAATTTGAAAAATAATTATCTCCAATGCGCATTGTTTATAATCCAGTAAACCATTAGCTTGATTTTAAATGCCTAAAGTAATGTTTATCAATTAAATAGTGATCACTTTTTTATTTATTTTATCTTCTTGGCCAAATTTCTTCTCTTATTACTCCTGTAATATAATCAGACAATTAATCGCATTTCCTGATAAATTTCATTTTTTTTGGCATCAACCCTGTGTTACTGTGAAGGCAAGAAATTAATGAAATATCATCAAATAGTTCAATTTAATACCACGTGAATATATTTTTCTTTTAACACCATTTTCATTACAACACAACAGCTTCACAGGGAAAACATTCACTGGTCATTTTCTATACACTCCTGATTCTATACACCTCACACATATATAACATACTTTATATCATAAGAACGAACCATCCTATAAACGCCATCATATGACCAAGCGATTTACCACATCACTCCATTCCATAGCATTGAACACTCATCTTCACTTCATTTATTCCAGCAGTGTCAGCTCTGCTCATCCTACATTCCTCACACTGCTTCACATGCTTTCTCCTTCACAAATCACCTGCTTCTCCACCAAAACGTTGAGTCTCTATTTCTGACAACAATCTCTAATCCTATCAAACAATTTACACAGCCCTGCATCATAACGCCAACATGCTGTGAACCTTTTCCAAAAATTCAGTAACAGTTTCACCTAGTTTTTTTGTTTGCATGCCACAGCAATAGGCAGTGATGATTTTTGTTTGAAAACTTGGTTAAGATCCTCTTCTAATTCTCTCCATATACGCTCTCTACCCTTCTTGAGATTACAAATGTAGTTGTTAGAGTGGGGGTCAGGTGGTATTTATCATTGGCCCCCTCCCTTGGGAATGGGCTGGAGTCCTTCATGAATTCTGACCAACCAACTATATCATCTACCCACGGATTCACTAAGTCCCATCCTGTAGGGCTAACTCGGGCCACATAAGCCTTACATGTTTCACCGGGAAGGGGAGGAGGATATGACTTAGATGATTTGGAACCCATGTTCAGTAATTGGTGCAAAGCCTCAATCTCTGGATTTGGCTGTACTGAACTCTGATGGCTCCGACAATTCCTCTCAACAGATTAGGGATTCTCTGATTTAATTCAATCACTGAGCATGCACGGTATCTTTCACCCGGGATGTGGTGAAAGCAAGTGACAGTTTGTTCAGACAAACTGTCACTTGCTTTCACCACATCCCGGGTCATCAAGTTTCCTCTAGCCGGGAGGGTGGGGCGTCTTACAGATGTTTTGAGAACCAGCAGATTATTACTTATTATTATTATTATTATTATCAGTATTAATATTATAACAGTTATATGCACCTTACTCTATACATTAAAGCAATGGTTAGTATACTCACGTGTCTTCTTAAGTGTAAGGGGAAAAAAATGAAGTTACAAGTAAAACACTAAACAGAACTAAACAGAAATACAAGAAGTTTTTTTGTAAGCGTTAAGCTCAAATTACTCTTAGTTCCTCATTTCCCCTGTTCCCTGAACAGAAGTCAAATACTGTAATACTGTGTCCCAGACACGAAATTAAAGTAACTGTTATACTTACTGGAATCGAGACGTGGCCAGTGCCCCCCGGGTCGACAATACCACACAAGGATATGGTTCTTACCGGCTCCGGAGGATGACCCTCTCGACCCCGGACTGAGCCCCCAGCTGAAAGGTTCTCTATAATCTACTCAGTACCCCTGGTACTGGTTCTCTGTCTTTTCTGTACCCCTGGTACTAGGTCCAATTTGGCTTGTACTGGCCAGGAGAGCATCTTATCAGGTGTGGAAAAAATACATGCCCACAAGATGCCGTCTAAGTACGCTCTGTTTTACTATTTGCCAACGTTCATATATATATATACCATGTTGCTTAATAGTTACAAGTCAGCAGAACACAAGAACAGGATGTACGTGCACAACAGTTAGGAATCAGCAGTTGAGAAAACGAGAAGTACGGTACGAGCCTTGCGGTTACAAACGGCAGAATTAAGATATATCATACAAGATTACAGAATTAAGATATACATCATACAAGATTACAGAATTATGATACACATCATACAAGATTACAGATCTGTATTATTCTATCAAGACTCTTGTACCCTTCACAGCTGTTGCAAAACTACCAGTCCCAGCATGCCTGGACAGCCTTTGGAGGCACACTGATTGGGAAACACTGGCCTAGCCTATTCAGTATATTACAAACCAGGGTGTCTTCAACTGTATCAAAACTACAACTCCCAGCATTCCCGGACAGCTTTTGGCTGTCCGGGCATGCTGGTAGTAGTAGTTTTGCAACAACTGGAGGCACCCTGGTTGGGAAACACTGGTGTATGCCCTACAGAGGTGTGGTGAACTGCAACCCCCAGGAGACTACAGAGGCAGCTGCTGGTGTTATACCATAGACTGAAGATTCCTGGATGACACATGCTGGGAGCTGTAGTCCCTTTTGTGTGTGTATGCCAGTGTATCCCAACCAGGGCTGATTATATTAGTGTGCTGTGTATAAGGGGGCCGACCCAAGAAAATAGTAGGGTGGGTAAAGGGCTGGAAAAAAAAAAAAAAGGAGCCACCCTAAACCACCAAGGCATGTGGCATGCTGGGATTTGTAGTTTTCAGCACAGCAAGAAACAGGAAATAGAAGAAAAGATAGGAAAACAAAGTGGGGGATAAAAAGACAACAAAGAACGGAAATAGTGTTGCCTAAACAACAAGAATAGTAATTAAACAAAACAAATAGGGTAAGTCAAGAATGGAAAAACACATTGACCTCTGGAGTACCCCTTTAAGGAAAGCAAAGTTCTTCTGCAATATTTAGCATATAGCATTTAATAAAGGCATATGAGTATAGATATAGCGATCAATATATCAGAATATTATAGACCCAACAGTTGCACAGGGTGACTCAACTCTCGGGCACCACACTTTATACATGGGGGGCTGCTACTTTTTAGAGGAGGCTACTATCTACAGAATAGCAAAGGAATAGAGAGGGCGCTACCTAGCGCATTACCACTAAAAACCAGGGTGAACAAAGGTAATTACAATGCTCACCCAGACTGTTACACTCGCCAAGTGTAACAATGGAAAAGAACTTGTGTGTAAGTATGCCGGTAGTCGGTCCACCTTCGGAAAGATGCACAAATAAACAAGGAGCCTCCAAGGAGTTGGCAGACATCAGGAAGCACTGGACACACTCGGAGGGTAAAATCAACTTTAATCACCCATCATGCAACGCGTTTCACAGATTAACTGCTTCATCAGATAATGATGAAGCAGATAATCTGTGAAACGCGTTGCATGATGGGTTATTAACCTCTTAAGGACTAATGACGTCCTGGGACGTCATGGCATGCTGGGCCTTAAGGACCAATGACGTCCCAGGACGTCATGGCGTTTTCCGGTCCCTGCCGCCCGCCGGGCAGAGATCGGAACCGGATGCCTGCTGAAATCCTTCAGCAGACATCAAGGGAAAACGCCGAGGGGGGCCATGTAGGCCCCCCATGTCGGCGATCGCCGCAAATCGCAAGGGAAATCGCCCTTGCGATCTGCGGCGATACCGGGCTGATCGGGTCTCTGGGACCCGACCGCCCGGTAATTTGGCATGATCCCGGCTGTCACAGACAGCCAGGACCATGCTAACGTATAGGAGCGAGGTGGCAAGCCTGCCACCTCCTCCGATCCCCTGCGATTCTTCGGTTAGTTAACCGACCAATCGCAGGGGGGGGCGATTACTTCCTCCCTCCCTGCCCGGCCCCTTGAAGTCCGGAGAGGACGGGAGGAAGACCGGAGGACGCAGCGGGGGACGGGGGAGTGCTGGGGCCCGGCCCCGGTACTTACCTCGTCCCTGAAGACCCGGATCCCGGCGATGAAGACAGCGGCGGCGGCGACAGGTGAGTGGATCTTCAGCCACGGTCGGGCCCTTTACAGCAATGCACGTCGCTGTAAATCGACGTGCATTGCTGTATTGGGACCCTGTATACTACCACTCCCAGCATGCCCAGAAAGCCCTTGGTGTCTGGGCATGCTGGGAGTTGTAGTTTTGCAACATCTGGAGGTCCACAGTTTGGAGACCACTGTTCCCTTCCAGATGTTGCAAGACTACACATCCTCAGCATGCCCTTACTGTCCAGGCATGCTGGGAGTTGTAGTTCTGTAACATCTGGCCCTTCAGATGTTGCAGAACTACAACTCCCAGCATGCCTGGACAGTTTTGGCATACTGGGAGTTGTAGTTTTGCAACATCTGGAAGGGCACAGATTGGGAACCACTGTATTAGTGGTCTGCAAACTGTAGTCCTCCAGATGTTGCAAAACTACAACTCCAAGCATGCTGGGAGTTGTAGTTCGGCAACATCTGGCTCTAAAGATGTTGCCGAACTACTACTTCCAGCATGCCTGAGAATGCTGGGAGTTGTAATTTTGCAACAACAGGAGGCACACTGGTTGGGAAACATTGTCTGTTTCCTAACTCAGTGTTTCCCAACCCGTGTGCCTCCAGCTGTTGCAAAACAGCACTGTGCATGCTGGGAGTTGTAGTTTTGCAACAGCTGGAGGTCCCCCCCCCTGTGAATGTACAGGGTACATTCACATAAGCAGGGGGCTTACAGTGAGTATCAGGCTGCAAGTTTGCAATGCAGCAAATTTTGCGTGGCAGGTCAATCTCGCAGCGGGAAACTCGCTGTAATCCCCCGCCCGTGTGACTGTACCCTAAAAACACTACACTACACTAACACAAAATAAAATAAAAAGTAAAAAACACTACATATACACATACCCCTACACAGCCCCCCTCCCCAATAAAAATGAAAAACGTCTGGTACGCCACTGTTTTCAAAATGGAGCCTCCGGCTGTTGCAAAACAACAACTCCCAGTATTGCCGGACAGCCATTGACTGTCCAAGCATGCTGGGAGTTTTGCAACAGCTGGAGGCACCCTGTTTGGGAATCACTGGCGTGGGTTTACTAAGGATAGAAGTTGTCAAACCAATCTAATTTGCTTTTATGAAGAGGTGAGTAGAAGCCTTGACAGAGGAATGGCTGTGGATATAGTGTTTCTGGATTTTGCTAAAGCGTTTGATACTGTCCCTCACAGACGTCTGACAGGTAAGTTAAGGTCTTTGGGTTTGGAAATTTTAGTTTGTAACTGGATTGAACACTGGCTCATGGAACGTACCCAGAGAGTGGTGGTCAATGATTCATACTCTGATTGGTCCCCGGTTATTAGTGGTGTACCCCAAGGTTCAGTACTGGGCCCGCTGTTGTTTAATTTATTTATCAATGATATAGAGGATGGTATTAACAGCTCTGTTTCTATCTTTGCAGATGACACCAAGCTTTGTAGCACGGTACAGTCTATAGAGGATGTGCATAAGTTACAAGATGACTTGGATAGACTAAGTGTCTGGGCATCCACTTGGCAAATGAGGTTCAATGTGGATAAATGTAAAGTTATGCATCTGGGTACTAATAACCTGCATGCATCGTATGTCTTAGGGGGGATTAAACTGTCAGAGTCACTGGTAGAGAAGGATCTGTGTGTACTTGTAGATCACAGACTACAGAATAGCATGCAATGTCAGGCTGCTGCTTCCAAAGCCGGCAGGATATTGTCATGTATCAAAAGAGGCATGGACTCAAGGGACAGGGACATAATACTCCCCCTTTATAAAGCATTGGTACGGCCTCACCTGGAATATGCTGTTCAGTTTTGGGCACCTGTCCATAAAAGGGACACTGCGGAGTTGGAAAGGGTGCAGAGACGCGCGACTAAACTAATATGGGGCATGGAACATCTTAGCTATGAGGAGAGATTAAAGGAGTAACAATTGTTTAGTCTTGAGAAGAGACGTTTAAGGGGGATATGATAAACGTATATAAGTATATTAATGGCCCATACAAAAAATATGGAGAAAAACTGTTCCAGGTTAAACCCCCCCAAAGGACGAGGGGGCACTCCCTCCGTTTGGAGAAGAAAAAGTTTAGTCTCAAGGGGCGACACGCCTTCTTTACCGTGAGGACTGTGAATTTATGGAATGGTCTACCTCAGGAACTGGTCACAGCAGGAACAATTAACAGCTTTAAAACAGGATTAGATAAATTCATGGAACAAAATAACATTAATGCTTATGAAGAAATATAAAATCCCATCCCTTCCCCAATATCGCGCCACACCCCTTAATTCCCTGGTTGAACTTGATGGACATATGTCTTTTTTCGACCGTACTAACTATGTAACTATGTAACTATGTAAGAATACCCCTATGCAAATCCCTAATTCAGGCCTCAAATGCACATGGCGCTCTCACTTCGGAGCCCTGTCGTATTTCAAGGCAACAGTTTAGGGTCACATATGGAGTATCGCCGTACTCGGGAGAAATTGCCTAACAAATTTTGGGGGGCTTTTTCTCCTTTCACCCCTTATGAAAAGGTGAAGTTGGGGTCTACACCAGCATGTTAGTGTAAAAAAATACATTTTTTACACTAACATGCTGGTGTTGCCCTATACTTTTCATTTTGACAAGAGGTAAAAGGGAATAAAGCCCCCCCAAAATTTGTAATGCAATTTCTCCCGACTACGGAGATACCCCATATGTGGGCGCAAAGTGCTCTGGGGGCGCACAACAAGGCCCAGAAGGGAGAGTGCGCCATGTACATTTGAGGTGATTTGCACAGGGGTTTTGACAAACGCAAAAAAAAAAAAAAAAAAAACATGGGACCCCATTTCGGAAACTACACCCCTCACGGAATGTAATGAGGGGTGCAGTGAGAATTTACACCCCACTGGTGTCTGACAGATCTTTGGAACAGTGGGCTGTGCAAATAAAATATTTTGTACAGCCCACTGTTCCAAAGATCTGACAGACACCAGTGGTGGGTAAATGCTCACTGTACCCCTTGTTAAGTTCCTCAAGGGGTCTAGTTTCCAAAATGGTATGCCATGTGGGGGTTATTTTGCTGTCCTGGCACCATAGGGGCTTCCTAAATGCGACATGCCCCCCGAGTAAAATTTGCTCTCAAAAAGCCAAATATGACTCCTTCTCTTCCGAGCATTGTAGTTCGCCCGTAGTGTGCTTCAGGTCAACTTTTGGGGTACCTCCATACCCAGAAGAGATGGGGTTACAAATTTTGGGGGGTATTTTCTGCTATTAACCCTTGCATAAATGTGAAATTTGTGGGGAAACACACATTTTAGTGAAATTTTTTTAAATTTTTTTTACATATGCAAAAGTCGTGAAACACCTGTGGGGTATTAAGGCTCACTTTATTCCTTGTTACGTTCCTCAAGGGGTCTAGTTTCCAAAATGGTATGCCATGTGGGTATTTTTTGCTGTCCTGGCACCATAGGGGCTTCCTAAATGCGACATGCCCCCGAGCAAAATTTGCTCTCAAAAAGCCAAATATGACTCCTTCTCTTCTAAGCATTGTAGTTCACCCATAGTGCACTTCAGGTCAACTTATGGGGTACCTCCATACTCAGAAGAGATGGGATTACAAATTTTGGGGGTATTTTCTGCTATTAACCCTTGCATAAATGTGAAATTTGGGGGGAAACACACATTTTAGTGAATTTTTTATTTTATTTTTTTACATATGCAAAAGTCGTGAAGCACCTGTGGGGTATTAAGGCTCACTTTATTCCTTGTTACGTTCCTCAAGGGGTCTAGTTTCCAAAATGGTATGCCATGTGTTTTTTTTTCCTGTTCTGGCACCATAGGGGCTTCCTAAATGCAACATGCCCCCCAAAAACCATTTCAGAAAAACGTACTCTCCAAAATCCCCTTGTCGCTCCTTCGCTTCTGAGCCCTCTACTGCGCCCGCCGAACACTTTACATAGACATATGAGGTATGTGCTTACTCGAGACACATTGGGCTACAAATATAAGTATACATTTTCTCTTTTTACCCCTTGTAAAAATTCAAAAATTGGGTCTACAAGAACATGCGAGTGTAAAAAATGAAGATTGGGAATTTTCTCCTTCACTTTGCTGCTATTCCTGTGAAACACCTAAAGGGTTAAAATGCTGACTGAATGTCATTTTGAATACTTTGGGGGCTGCAGTTTTTATAATGGGGTCATTTGTGGGGTATTTCTACGATGAAGACCAT